>NW_024533693.1:0-59355 GCF_016097555.1 Gigantopelta aegis | reverse complement strand
GTTGGCAGAGATGGGTACAAGCAAGAATGGGGGAAAAAAAATTCCAAAAATAATTTAGCAAAGCTTAACAATCATGTTGGATTTGGCTTAAAAAAGTTAACCACCAAAATAACTAGGGATTGTAACAGGAACATTCCCATTGGAGTAGCATTAAATTAGCAATCTTTTTTCCAAGGGAAAGAAACAAAATTAAAGGCAGAATCAAGAGTTGGTACCGGATAATATACTCACAGGGAAAAAAGGAACAAAACTTAGCAAATTGAAAAAGTTTTGAGCGCTAAAAAGTATGTTCTTTGGCTCATGTAAAATGTCATTTATTTTCAAATTAGTAGAATATTTAGGGCCATGTATTGTAAAGAGGGAATTTACCCACCGCTAGAAAAAAAGTGAAGCAATTTTAGCAGCCAAACCTCCCGGAAATAAACAACTAAACATTTTTTGGGGTGGTAAATTTATGAAAATCTATACCTAATTTGTAAAGTTGCTCCCCCTAACGAATTAAGAAAGAAAGAATGAAGTAGAGGGAGACAAGAGAGAAGAGGAAGTATTTGAAAAGCTAACAACAAAACAGCCAAATATATTTTTGACACAAAGCACCTTGAATTTGGATTGGGCTTATCGTAGGAATTTGGAGAAACTCTCACGTTGAAAGAGGCACTGATAGGCCAATAAATAATTATCAAGGTCTTACCAAACAAAGGAATTATTTCAAATAGGAGGAAGATGTTTAAGATAGGGGGGTTAAAAGTTTCACACCCTATCTTTATAAAACAAGTTTACTTTGAAAGACCACAAACCTTTTGACCAACTGTTTAATCCAGACAAAGCAAACCGTATTGCATCTGGAAGAACAGAAATGGGTACTCTTTTAATGGATTATAGATACCTTACTTCAATTTCGTTCAACTATCAACATGAAATCAATCCTTAATTACAATTAGGGATATACATCTCAACAAACAAATTGCGAGAGCTGCACGAACCATTGCTAGCAACTATCTGAGCTGTGACAAATGAGTGGCCAGAAGAAAATAAAGTTCTGAACCACGACCCATATATCAACAAGAGGAGATATTAAACCAGTGAATAAAATTGTTTACTGAACGGAATGCAAGTAACATACCACCACCAGATTAGGAGAGAAAAGTGTTGAACTTGCTGCATGAACCACATCCAGGAATCGTAAAAATGAAAGCATTGGCTTTATGTGTGTTGGTCTGGCCTAAACCAAATGACTTAGAGGAGGTTCACTCATGCATAATGTGAGAGGTACCAGCAAGCCCCAAGGAGGACCAAAGAACTCCCCTTCACCCACTAGAACAACCCAAGCAAGCCAAACTATAGAAAAGGGGTATACTGCTGGACCTTTCTTATGTACAGATGTGTTACAATGTGGTTGATCAATTCTCTCAAAATGGTCATGAAGTCCATACACATGTCAACCAACAACATAGAGCTGAGATTAATAGTTGTTTAGTATTGGCCCTGTTAGGCTATTGTCCACACAGGACAATGGACCACCGTTTGTCTCAAAGGAGTTTGGAAGACTTCACTCGTCAAAATGGTATCAGAACATAGCAAGGTAGAACCCTTAACCATCCCAGATCGAATGGACAAGCAGAAAAGATTCGTGAGGCAGATCTAACTTACTGGTTCCAATTTTTTTTTTTTGTCCCAAATCAGAAAGATCTTGAAAGCACAAGAGAATCAGAAGAAAAGATTACAACAATACGTCTCGCAATAATGCAAGTTAACCAGTACCGTGCCAATGATAAGCATACTATACAATGACCATTCTGTGTGAACTACGAATTCGTGTAACCTATCATTATTACCCAACAAAGGATGTAACTATGTATGGAGATTGTGGTAGGGTATAAACCCACAATTTGGTCTTTTTTTGCAACATTGTAATACACTGGGCATTACTACTTCAATTTCACCATGAACTACTAGGCAAGTTCAAGACTGTTTTGCTCCTTCTTGTAAATTCCAATCTGAGATCTGAAAGCATCATAATAATAGGAATCAATCTTAAGGTTTGATTCTGCAGTGTTTGCACTGTAAGTAAGAAGTTACGTGTAAAAAGCCTGAGAAGAATTTTTTTACAACAGGTTTAATTAAAAAGATAAAAAGATTAAGATAATCTTTTAGTTAATGCCAAAGAATGTTTTGATGTTATTATCTGAGAAATCCTGCATATTTAGTAAATCAACTTATAACAATCATTATACAAAATCATATTTTACTATTCAAATCAGGTTTGCTATATGATGAAAAAATGGTTGAAATGTCACAAATTAATTTAGTGTATATTGAAAGAAGTGTTCAGGCAATGGATTAGTTTTCAAAAAATAATTAGTCATGTTTTAACAATTTTAACAGACTTCATTGTTTTTATCAATCCGACAGCAAGTTGTCTATAACTGTGGCTGGCAAACAACCATAGTCCTTACAGCACATCCATTCAACTACTAATGGACTAATTGGAACAAGAATTGATGCAGCTATTTCACCCTTTTTTGTATCTGTGGATAACAAGCAAACAAAATGGATAAGCACAATATTTTTAGTCATATTCAATCAGCTATAAACCTAAAATTAATCTAGTTGGCTTCTATTATGTAGATCACTTGTCCTCAAAATTACCAGGTAGGCTACAGTTGACTCGATTGATAATTTACTTGTATAATTCTTGTATAATGAATATAATTGTACAGCTTCAATGAGAGATATAACAATAACACATACCTGGTCCATCATCTCCTGGGACAAAATGAAAAGAGAGTAATGATGACAATCAAAACAGTGGGAATGTTCTCATTTTAGCCTGGTATAACTCCTTAAGGCAATGGAATGATCAGTAGAATCAGAGTTAATAGTGAAGAAGTTAGTATGCAGACACTACCTCAGTCCTGCCTTATTTGAATTCTACACAAAAAAGCCGTGGACAACGTGTTAACGACGCAGTACACTTTCGTGACTAAAGAAAGCAATCAATTAATTTTAATCACCCTGCAACACATTCGACCTTCGAAGCCTAGACTTCTTAGAGTGTTTAACGGATCAGGCATCAGTTGTATTGATTTCTCAAGTTTTCCTATATGGTAAAATGATACTGATATTTGCTTACAAAAAGCTAAATACTTTCAATAGTTCATTCATGGGTGTACTGGAATACATGTTAAATACTTTGATAGTAATGTTATTGCTGAAATATTTTAGGACAAATTTTAACCCTTCGCCCTCCTTCATTGTGTGGAACCATTACTATTGTGAAGGAGTAATGACAATATCTATGGGATGGAAAATATTCCCCCAGGTCTCAATCTCCATTGTTGCAATAACACTAAACAGCCTTAATTCTATTAAGAACTTGATGATAATATTTCTCAAGATAATATAAGAGCTGAGGGGGTGTGCTGATGAAAAGGGTGGTGAAAATATATTTCTTAATATCATTGAACTGTATTGGATTGTCTAATACAAATTTAGTTTCACTTAAGAAGTTCATTGTAACACTACTACTTGATTTGATTGAATTTTGATTATTGAAATATGCAAAGAATTTAATAATCATTATATAACTACACTATATGTAGATAACTATCAATCAATGTTGATATTATATTAGAGAGGAGTGTAGATATTGTAGAGAAATCCTACATTAAATAATGATGATCAAAGTAAAGGAAATGAGTGTTCATTATCATATACTAATAAAGTAGCTCACATAATATTTAATTTATAATAATTGAGAAATTTGCTGTCACCTTTAACAACTTCAATTTTTATTATTTTACTACCAGTTAATTATTGAGGAGGACTACTGACGTCAACAAGTTTGAGGGTTAATTGTGCAACTTTACGACCAGTTTTGTTATGTTAAATGTAAAATGAACAGGAATGTTTGGTAGAGAGGTCACCTTAAAGTTGCTATGCAGCTAGATCAGTCAGCACATATTTTATGTGGAGTTCATTGACAGTATGCTTTTCTACAAATTAAAATTTTTCTCTCCGATAAATTACTCTCAGGTGGTTTTGTAGGTATATTGTTTGCACCTTTGGAAGAATTGATTCAACATTACTTTTTGCCGCTAGGGACTGTTCAGGTGGTATGAGTAATTACTGGGAAGTATTCCACTTCCCAAAAAGGCTCATTCCTGTGAATATTCTCTTACTGAGCTAAAGTACAACCTAAACTGGGTGTGAATATGAATATTCTGTACTTGCATTATTGTGATCATGGACCGTATTAAGGCCAAATTTCTGGATCTGATTTATATGTTATGTTCCTTTCAATATATACTATGCCGGGTCACATGTACAGTATATAAATTGCAGTCATTGTAAACATAAAAAATATTATATGATAGCAAAATGATAAAAATACATATAATAATTTTGCCTGTATGACACAGCTGTCCAGATCAAAGGTTGCATTTATAATCCCTAGACATTCTGGTATACAAATATGCGCACTCTACTTCAAACTTTCTTTCATCTATTCTGGTTTAAGATGGGGCCTTAACTTTGAACTGTTCACCATTTCATTACACAATCATGTTTGTACCTAATGTGCTCTGTGTTTATATATACAAAAGGAAGTGCTAAACAATGTAATTTATCCTGCAATTTTTAGAGTCAAATTTTTATACATTTATATAGTCCATTTTATTTTAGATTATGAAACATTGTTTGTCGTTATAAGCGATACGAAAATCACTATATTAAATGAAAATGGTATATAATACATCATCCAATATAAATAATAAATCATTCTGTTTCATTCATTAATCCGTTTAAAGTACCTTAATTAGTAGACATAATAAAATTGATGAAAAATGTTTGTACTAGTAGGTGTGAGCATAAGTCCAAATTTGTTTTTATTGTTAACCTCTTTGCACAAGTTTAAAAATTGTTTTAAAAGTGTCTATCTTTTACCCTATTCCTACAGCACATATTATTTCAAATACTGTAAAAAAAAATCACACAAGGCAAAACTTCTATTTTTCATTGTCTTAGACTCTCTACTACTGTGATGCTGACAAAATTTTTTTCTATCAGATGGAAAAAGTTATAGAAGTGGTAGTCCTTATCAACTCACAAATAATTCTAAATTTATTTGATACTGAACTTTAGATCAACCACAATAGAATGACTAATATGCACCTAAGTTATTGTTACAACAATTAACTTTTTTCATTTTGTTCAGTCAAACATTTTTTTATAATTATACATTATTTGATCATGTTGTGATCCTCATAGATGATTATACTTATAAACAATTGTATAACAACCATGTTTAATTTACTACATATAGTCATACCAGGAGGTTAAAATTTACTTTAATATATAAAAAAAATAGATATTATGTGACATATTGGCTAGATACTATATTTTGGTGAACTGTCATGATTGCTGCTGTGTGTCCTCTGTCTTATAATCTTTTATATGTCAACTATATTTAATACTAGGTATATTGCTAGTAGTGATAAGTAATTTGTTGTCTAATTATCTCTCTCTTTAGAAAAATAAGATCTGACATACAAACACTAGAACGTCAGTAAAAATTTATTTATTGTTTAATTAATTCAAATGAAACTTTTTCCATAGTATGGTAACATAGGTAATACATACATTTCTTGAAATGTTACTTTTAGATAGATGTCATAGTATCTCACTGACTACTAATTCAATGTATCATTTGCTTTGAGCAATTCTCTCCCAAACTTGCACAAAAAACTAATTGTTGCTGGTCAGTAAAGGAAGGTTACAGACTTACAGTCCAATTTTTTTAAAAAAAGGAAAATACGTCAAATTTAATATAAGATATCAAAAAAACTGATGTCTGCACAAATTATAATGGAAACTATTTCAATTCTGTTCTGGAAGTACACTGCATGTACGCTAAAGACTTTTTAATTTATTATCAATAGCTCTCATTTGAAATGATTATCATGTACCTCTACTACAAATCTACAAATCTACAAGTTTGCTACTGCCAAATGCTCAAGAGTCTTGTACAAAATTCTGTACCAAGCGCCAGTCTTGAGTTGTAACAATCAGTTCACTCAGTTTGACAACAGTAAATTCATTGCATCAAGTACAGATTTAATATTGATAAGGCAATGCAGTGTTTGGATGAATTTTCAGACAAGAGTTACGTTTGTTGAAGAAAAGTATTACCACTTTTCAACTGTCATCGAGTCAAACCGAAACAAGTTTTGATCAATGCACTAGTAATATCTATAAGTACTAGTATAAATGCTAATCATTCTAATGACAAAATCACCATATTATGCTGTTGTGGGTACTCAAGAACTCTTTGATGATCTTAACTTAATATTCTTTTTCATGCTAATATAATTATGCTAATATGTTATGGTTTGTGGTTGAGAAACCACGTGCAGGAATTTCTAGAGTATTCTATGGATTTCTATATATAAACATGTGTACATGGTATTTTGTATTCTCATACTGTTCATCAGTACTTTCATTTATCAATCAGTTGTTTATATTTGAAGTGTACTAGATCACTACATTGGCGACGAGGTATCGTAACGTTCCCACGACCATGTCATCCTTGGTTAAAATTGAATCGTTTGACCCTACTCAAGAGACTTTTCCCGCTATGTGAAGAGAATTATAAGAATTCCTTCTCCGCCAACGAGGTTCGCTGATGCTAAACAAAAGTATGTATTTCTAAATTCACTTGGTAGAAAGCACTACAACCTTTTGTCGAATCTCTTAAGCGCCGCTGAACCAGAAGACTCAAATCTCTTGACGAACTTATGACCTTGTTGACCAAGCATTTCCAGCCTACTACATCTGTCATCGCCGAACGATACTTTTTCATTGCCAATTTCACAGAAAAGTAAAGTAGCTGACTTTGTTGTGGTTTGAAGAAGTCAATTACTTTTGTCATACGAGCTCATGTGCAAATATATTACTCAGAGACCGTTTGTGTGTGGCTTGGGCCCACGAGGCAACTCGAAAACGCTTGCTCATGGAAGACAATGATCTCACGTTCAATTGAGCTGTGGAAATAGCCACCAGTGTGGAGCGAGAGCATCTGTTCAAGCAAAGACAGATGAAAATGCGGACAGCCAGAAAGTATCAGTGAACCAGGTGAAAGCCAAGCAGCAGACTAGTTATCCCGTCAATCCTCCAAAGTTTGTTACCCGTTGTGGGGGGACCTCATCTGGCTACCATGTGTTGTTTTGTCATGAAAACTTGTCGAGGATGTGGCAAGACTGCCATATTTCAGAGTCTGTCGAAGCAAATGCTCAGAGCATGGTACAAGTTCCCGAGGGATCCGGTAGCTCAAGAACTGAATCCTCATAACCGAACATATCTCCTAGAAGTTTCAAATCGTCTTCAGATCATCGCCTAGGACAACCAGCAATCCATCTAGTTCAACAACTACTGTGTCATCTGAAGTATATAAAAGTTTCCAGTGGTCTCCAAGATCCAAACCATTCACCTGTCCATTATGATTAATAACAATCACTCCCTAGGGAATTTGGATACTGGACATCAGTTTCTGTTATTAGTGAGTCTACCTACAATACAGTGCTAAAGGATACAGTACCTTGGAGTCAAACAGATATTAGCCTACAACTATATGGGAAAGAGTACCAGTGTTAGATGTGTCCACAGTTGCTGTCGGCTATGAGTCGCAAACAACGTCTCTTCCATTAGTGGTCGTTAAAGGTGATGGAGCATCCCTGTTGGCCGTAATTGGCTAGAACGTATCAAACTGAATTGGTCTGTCATCATAGTGTGTCTAAAACAATCTGGAGGTGGATGTCCTGATCCAGAAACATCAACAGTTATTAGTCCGCGAGAGTTAGGAATTTCTCAAGGGTGTGGAAGCTCAAATACATGTTCCACCCAATACACAACCTCGTTATTTCAAACCTAGGCCATTGGCATACTCACTAAAAGCCAAAGTGGAGAGGAGCTTGAACGGTTGCAGGAAGCTGGAGTCATCAGGCCAGTCCAATTTTCAGACTGGCAGCTCCGATAGTACCCATTGTGAAAGTGGATGGAAAGCATCACCCATCTGTGGTGACTATAAAGTGACAGTCACACTGTGTCAAAATTGGACAATTACCATTACAAAGAGTGGACAACTTATTTACTGCAATGTCTGGAGGAAAAGTATTTTCAAAACTCGACATCATACATGCTTACCAGCACGTGCTGTTATCAGAGAGTTCAAAAAAGTATACTACGATAAACACTACCAAGGTCCTTTGAATACCAACGACTATCGTTTGGCTATCATCAGCACCAGCCATTTTTCAACGAGTAATGGAGGGCTTATTGCAAGATTACTTGGTGTCTGGTTTATCTAGACAACGTGCTTGTGACAGGTCCAATAAGGAAAACATCTCAAGAACCTTGACAAGGTGATGGATCGCCTAAATTGGCTGGGGTAACTCTGAAGCAACCAAATGTATTTTTCTGGGCCCCATCTGTCAAGTACCTGGGACATATAAATTGATAAGGATGGTCTGCATCCTGCACTTGAAAAAGTTCAAGCAATTCAGGATGCCTCCGAACCACCGTAACTTGTCAGAACTAAAATCCTCCTGGGGACTTCATAAACTATTATTCTAAATTCATGTCTAACCTTGCTATGTTTTTTCTCCGTCGTCTAAGGTTGATGCAAAAAATTTTTAAATGGTCCCTGGACAAAAGACACTCTGAAGCATTCAAGCAAGCAAACAGCTACTACAATCGTCCACCGTGTTAGTTCATTATGATAGTGAACAAGAAATTGATTGTGTCTTGTGATGCATCACAATATGGATTGGGTGCCATTTTAGCCCATTAGGATGGACGACAACTCTGAGAAACCCATCGCCTTTGCCTCCCGTTACTCTCGCTAAAGTGGAGCAGAAATACTCCAAATTGAAAAAGAGGGGTTAGCTATAATATTTGCAGTCAAAAAATTCCATCAATATTGGTATGGACGGCCCTTCACTATCTATTTCAGACCACCAGCCCCTGAAGTATCTTTTAATGAATCCATACAAGTGCCCAGTGATGACCTTCCTCAAGAATGCAGAGATGGGCATTGACGTTAGGAGCATATCAATATAGCATCCAACATTGACCTGGGAAAAAGATGGGTAATGCAGATGCCCTAAGTCGGTTGCCACTTCCAGAACAACCAGAGGTGTCGGACATCCACCACCAGGAGATATCAAGATGTTTTCCAGCACCTTTCAGACACTATAGTAACTGCCTCTCATATTTGCAAGGGAACGGACAAAAGAATCTACATTATCAAGAATTCACCACTACCTCCTTCACGGTTGGCCAAAAACAATTTCTGATTCCTCCTTTCGACCTTACTTCAATCGTCGTGAAGAACTAGGTGCTGTAGATGGCTGTATTTCTGGGGGGCTAGAGTCGTGATTCCCCCACCTGGACGCAAGTTAGTATTATTCACAACTTCATGATACTCACCCTGGGATTTGTAAAATGAAGAGTCTTGCTCGCTGTGTCTGGTGGCCAGGGATGGACACTGATATTGTTACCACGTTCAGCACTCTGACATTTGTCAACAACACAGACGTCTCCCCAAAGAGCTCCCCTACATCCATGGGAAATGGCCTTCATGCCCATGGTCCAGAGTGCACATTGACCACGCGGGTCCATTCAAGGGAAGTTTTCCTAGTACTAGTGGACGCGCATTCCAATGGATAGAGGTATATATAGTTCCCTCTACATCAGCTGCATTGACTATTGCCAAATTACGAGACATCTTTGCTACATTTGCCTACCGGAGCAAATTGTGTCAGATAATGGTTCTGGCTTTACTAGTGTAGAGTTCCAGCAATTTTTAGCGGCCAATGGAATAAAACAAGTCCTCACATCGTCATACCACCCATCGTCCAATGGGACTAGCTGAGAGAGCGGGTACAGACATTCAAGAATGCAGTAACAAAGTTAGATGGCCCAATGGAAATGAGACTCAGTAAGCTCTTATTCAAATATCGTATTACCCCTCAGACAACAACAGGACTCTCTCCAGCCCAACTTTTGATGGGGAGGAGGTTGAGGACTATTTGGATCTACTTCACCAAGATACAGCTGCGCGAAATGAATGACAAGCAGGAGAAAAGTATTCTGGGAAGAGCGCCGAGACAATTTGAAGTTGGAGAAAAGGTATATGCCAAAAATTTCCATGGACCGAAATGGATTACAGGGAGGATAGTTAAAGTTACAGGACCCTGTGTCATACAGATTGAAACAGATGAAGGATTACTCTTACGAAGACATGTAGATCAGCTAAGAAGACAATATGCAGATGAAACAAGTGAGTCAGACACCCAATTACCCTCATGCGTTGATGATGAGTGGGTTGGACAAGATGGATTCTCTGGTAATTTCCAACGCCTGTGATCCTCGGATGTCCTATTCCCTCAACTGATGGAACAGCTCCTATCAAACATTCCACCCGGTCTCGTCCACCAGTTGACAGATATTCACCCTCACGTTACACTAACAAGGGGAGGAGTGTGGGTATCTCAATAACTCTTGATGATCTTAACTTAATATTCTTTTCATGCTTATATAATTATGCTAATATGTTATGGTTTTGTGGTGAGAAACCACGTGTAGAACGTCTAGAATATTCTATGGATTTCTATATATATAAATGTGTGTACATGTGTTTTCTGTATTCTCGTTACTGTTCATCAATACTTTCATTTATCAATCAGTTGTTTATATTTGAAGGTGTACTAGATCACTACAGCTGTGATGTCATTGATCATGTTCACTCACTTATATGATACATGGTCATATTCTGAGAAGTAGTAAGCATCACCATGTTTTATTACTAATATACTGATAAAAGTTTTGTAAGTATTCTTGGAAATGCCTTACCGGGTTAAATAAAAAAAACTTCATGGATGTAGTAAAAAAATTACTAAACAAAATATACCGCCTAGTCCATAGATATATCTTACTGTTTGCGTTTAATTGATAGATGTTTTAACATCAAAGCATGAATATGTTTCTAATTTACGTTTTAATTCTATTGTCAACGACTTTTAAAATCTGAAGATAAAGCTGAACAGAAGAAATTTTCAGTGAAGAAGCTAAAGTATAAAAAAATGCTTTTTACATAACTACCTTTTGCTACACAATCAAAAAGTTTAGTTGAGGATACAATTAGAATTGAATAGTGCAACCATAAATATGTACAAAAGCTGGACCTTCAATGTGGTATGACTTGAAGAAGATCAAGCTAAAAGAGAGCAAGAGGCTATCAGAGATTAAATGTAAATTAAAACACAACAAATGATGTCAATATAAAGTGCCAAGTGTATAGATGTATGTGTATACTTTTGTAACCACAAAGCAATTATCGGATGTAAAGTTCAATAATATCAAGGGATTATTTTCATCAGGATAACCTTGATACTCGCATATCCTTAATTCAATATTTTCATTTGTATTTTCATTAAGAATCTTTATAAACCATGGCATTTTAGAGTTAGTACAAATGGTCCTTCATTTCTATCACATTGTTGTCCATCCCATAATGTATCATTGACATATATACAGGTTGCTACTACCTATGTGTATTTCCATTTAGGAATAGCTGATTTTTGAAATAGTCATCTCCAATAAAGTTTTGTTTATGCCAAGATGCTACAGTATTATCAGAATTACATGGACAAGAATCCCATGGGAAGGGCACATTATCAAAGGTTAAAGCACCTGCATATGTCCAAAATATGTTTATGTGGACTACTACCATATGTAATAGATATACCATCAACATAACAGGAATCAATGTTGTATTGTTATTTCTAAAAACCATCAGGAAGATTGGATATTGGTATCATCTTAGTGACATACACTTTATTGTAATGGTTCTTGAGTAGAGAAGAATATAATTATGACCTAAATACACCTGAGTTAGAAAGATCACACACGTCATGATCAATGTTATTATATTGTCGTTGTGTGAAACCAGAAGGACATAAAACAACATATTCTAAAGAAGTTAATTGCAATACATGTAATTTGAAAAATTTACAAAGTAGCAAACATAACATGTTTCATTTAATGTATAATTCAATGATGTCAAGTGGAGTGCCTTCGTTTGGTAAACCAAAATCACTACATACTCTTAGCTCAATGTCATCAGAAGATGTGCTATTTAGTACACTATAAAAACCATGGCATTTTATTATTTGTACAACATGGTGCTTCTAGTCCCATTACATTTCCTCCATCCCATAAAAAAATCATTAGCATATAGCTTTTGAGCAAAGGAAGGTTGATTATTGCCAGACTCACAATAATAACTTCTACCAACAAACGAGGGAGGATAATAATCAAACCTGTAGTCTGGACAGTCATAACTTCTTAATATATTTTCAAACACACCAGCTGCATATGTCCATAAATTGATTCCTAGTATATTGCCATAAGTTATTGATACTCCATGAACATATGGTGAGTCTATTGTCCTGTAATTACTTTGAAAGGTATCGTTTGATCCAAACTGATATCCCCTCACTTGTCCACGTACATTAGTGAGTTAGTTAAAACAAAATGTGGAATAATATACTGAGTTGCAGCCTCCTGAAGAAGGATTGTCTTCTACCACACAAATTATATCTAAAGTTGATATGTTGCTGCTGCATAAGTCTAGGAGGGACAGGTAGCATTAGGTTCACTCATGTTGTGGTAGCCTACTCTAATCCAACCACCTTTACCATCACAGTTACTACCATCCATATTACAGTATAGACTGATATAAGAGAGCCATTTGAAGCTTGTACTTTGTAATAACCTGATGGAACAAAACTTCTGTTTTGAAATATTTCATGGGCAATCACTGAAATTAAGTCCATTAATGTAATCAACAATGTCACAATAAATGGACAATCCTTCAAAGACATAATATCCTGATACAGCTGAAGCATTCATTCCAAAGATTTTTGAGCAATTATTTTAGAGATGTAACAAATCTCTGACAAGACATTGGGAGATAGTTTGGACAAATTATGTTTTAATCCTGTAGTTTTCACTTAACTTGATTGTTTTTCCACTGTTGTCAATGTTACAACAGTATTGTTTCATAGAGTGAGGACGTTGTGTTAGAAGACTATTACAGTCAGCCATACAAATCGACGAGGCATAAACTTACATCTAGTAAAAGACTAAAAAAGAAGAACTGAAAGAAAATCAACATAATTGTTGATAACAACATCAAGCCAAGAGTTTGCTAAACTGTGTTATGTTAAAAATGCAATGACTATAATTAAAAATTGCTAAGCTATTACTATATACACTAGTTGTGTGTTAATACTGATGTGTTAATGTACATACATTAAAAGGAAGTGCTATGATCACTCTTACTATGGAAGAAACTATTTTGCTACATATGTGAGGAAGTAATTGGTAAGTTAATGACCACACCAAAAATCTTTAAGTTGTTATAAACACATAGAAAACCAAGTAAGCTCCAACCAATGTCAATGAGATTGATACATAGAGTTTCTACATTGTCATTATTGTTATTGTGAAATGAAACTGTAATGTTTTGAACAGTGGCCAAGCATTGTTAATGTTTATGATATGATGTTTTATTTATAAATTATAGTTAAAAATATGTTTCACAATGTGTGTTTTCTTTACTATTACAGATTGAATGAGTGTACTTAGGATATACACACATAGCTATAGTTATGTATTTCTGGTAGAGACATAATGCGATCTTTTGCCTGCACACCATAGCAAGAACCTTTTTCACATAGGTGTACTGATCTACAGAGGACAAGGAGTTAATGGCTGAAGGTCGTGTGTCAGTTGACCAAATGTTAGGACCAGCAAACACAAAATTTAGAATTAGTTAAACATGCTAAACTGATGACTGGTTCAATCTGGGAATACACCTACAACTGAATGAAGTTAAACTTAATAAATGTAAGGATGATTTGACCCTTGTGTATAGCTTGTGGATTGGGAAGAAAGCAACAAGGAGGAAGTTATTAGGGCACTTTAAAACTATGAAAAGACAAACACAGCTGAAAACTATGAATGGTATTAGAAAACATTGGTTAGTTGACACTATTAACCCCATGTACTCAAACCTTTATATGTGTGTGTATTTCTGTCTCATGCATATAACATCAATCCTATTTAGAGGCAACAATTCAACTTATATTTATAAGCCAGACATAGATTTTATGCAAAAATTAAATATAGGTAGCTGTTTTTGTTTTTATCCATGAACAATTTAAATAGGCTGATGTTATATGAATAAGATGAGGGAAATATATGAGGTAGATAGTCCTTTCTAAGGGTTTTATTAACTATGGCATCTATTGTGGGTGTGAGTTATATTTGTTTTTATTCTGTTTATAACGCAGTAAGTAAGAAGACACTTTATACAGCTATAGCTCTCTAATCTGAAGCATATAGACTATACAGGAAAGATACTGGAAAGTAGTAAAAATTACAGTGCTATTTTTTTCTAAGTATACCATTTAAGAGTCATATTCTAAGTGCAACAACACTCTGTCAAATGAATATGATATTAAATACCACAAAATAATTTGATGGATGTTTGGCAAATATATGTGTAAGAGGTGTCATCTGTGGTAGCTTTGTTTCATGGGTAATTGTATGTACATAAAGCTGAATTGGACTTCCCCACATACAATACACATGCCCATTTTTGGAAATTTTTTTTTATGAACATGAACTATGCATTTCCATAGCAATACAAATGATGATAAAACAGTTAAACCGCAAATCTGTTTCTAGTGAAGCATCTAGCAACATGGCATTAGATGCTATGTGCAATTAATTAATATGCCTACTGAACTCCACTGATTTAATTAACTGTCAACTTATATGGCACAAAAGAAGTACAAAAAAACAGTATTGAATGTACACAATTTTTAGAATTTATTCTGTTTCTCAATTTTTCTAATTCAGTCAAGTTAGCAGGACAAACTGTTCCATTCAATATTACATCATCAGTGAAACTAATTGACTCTGAAACAGTACAATCCAATGATGGTCTTAAGTGAAATTTCATTAGTACATTCAAAGGTAAATACTTGATTGAAGAAGAAATGATTTCCCATCCATTCAAATTATATATCTTCAACATAATTCTTTAATGTTTCCGTTCTTTTTCTAATCTTTTGTTTTTTCTCTCTTTCCTCTTCATTCTTTTTCCATTCTATGAAAAAGAATAGCATTGCAATATTTTGATTCCTTATTAGCAGCACCCATATCATTCTCCTGTTTTTTTACTCTATGTGTGAAACAGCAGTAATAGTTTTTACCATCTCATATTTCTGAATGAGTTTGTCCTTCGGCATGGAAATAGAACCTTCTTCTCTTTTCTCTGTTCCTCATTTATGTGACTTAAATTCAGGCTTCGATCAGAAAATGTAATAAAGGTGTTCTATATCTTCATAGTCTTCCTTGATTTTGATCTTTTAGACTGTCTGCATTCTCCTTGCTCCTCGTAATCATGCTAATGGACCATTGTTCCTGACTATCATCTTCCATGAAATCGTCACTTTTCTCCATATTGAAAACTTTCTTCATATTCCATACTATCAATATCATCCATATTAGTTTTTGTTGTTCAACATAATTACAACCAGCAACATTTGTTTCATCTCTCCTCTCCTTTTTGTTAGAAGCAAGAGAAATTATATTAATGATGAAATAGCTTGAATTGTATAAACAAGAGTAGGATATTATCAAACAATGTTTTACCAAATGATTATTAAATAAACATTTCTATAGTTTATTATGCTATTATGACATACATAGCAATATATAAAAATTGTCATGTGGCAAAAAATACTTAAGGACAAACTACAGGCGTGGCTTTGCTGAAGCTTATTCGGTTAGAGTCAACTTACTGCATCAGGCAATATGTATGTGCTGGTGTATCTACGTACTGCTATACAGTTGTTGATAAATAAAGCTCTCAAATTGAATAGAACTCGCCATATTTGCAGAGAGAAACATTTTAACAAAAATATCAGAATAAAATTTTGTACCAAGAGTAATGTTTTGAGGAATAAACCCTTAAGCTTCTTATTGACTGTACTTTAAAGAGCTGTTGCTGAATTTTTAATCTTTGTATATCTTTGGTAAGGCATTAGGTAGACGAATTTATAGAACTGAACCTTTTTGTCTTTCTCCGTAATGTGGCTATAGACGCTGTTGTTGTCGCGAGTAAACGACTTTCAAAATACTTTGCCCTACAACGCACCCAATTAATCCTCGCCAACTCAAGGATTACTAATTATGCAACAAAGTTAAAGCAGATTTCATTCATTATATTAGTTTACTACTTATTACAGTTTTTTATTAGAAGTTACATTATATATATATATATATATATAATTATAGTAGCATCAAAAACACTAATTTTATGTTTAAAGTGTAAAATATTTCGTCTTTTCAGTTTAATTAACTGTGTTAGTTCATTTATACATTTTGATATAGGAACATCAATTATTTAGAAATAAAGACACTTAATTGATACAGCTAAAGTAAAAAAGTAAAGTGCTAGAACATAGCAAGTCATTGTTAAGACAGATTACAATCACTACAAGGTCTCTAATGTTTAAACGTCATAGCTCTGACGATTGACTACACAACTGCTAAGTGCCAGTCAGCATATTGTTTAATGATGCATTTTAAGTTACTCCATGTTAGCAGTATTCATGTTACAAAGTAAATTTAACTGCTTTGTGGACTAATTATAATGCATCATTTTAAAATAATATGCTGACACTAGCAATTGTGTAGTTATATACTTTATTAAATTAACACTATAAAAGGAGAGTGCATGCTTGGTATGCGTGGACACTGACAGCCCTCCCATAATAGTTATTTGAATGGTATACACTTATGTAGATATAATATTATCAAGGTCTCTTATGTTTAAACGTCATAGCTCTGACAATTGACTACACAACTGCTAAGTGCCAGTCAGCATATTGTTTAATGATGCATTTTAAGTTATTCCATGTTAGCAGTATTCATGCATGTTACAAAGTAAATTTAACTGCTTTGTGGACTAATTATAATGCATCATTTAAAAATAATATGTTGACACTGCAATTGTGTAGTTTATATACTTTATTAAATTAACACTATAAAAGGAGAGTGCATGCTTGGTATGCGTGGACACTGACAGCCCTCCCATATAGTTATTTGAATGGTATACACTTATGCAGATATAATATTATCAAGGTCTCTTATGTTTAAATGTCATAGCTCTGACGATTGACTACACAACTGCTAAGTCCCAGTCAGCATATTGTTTAATGATGCATTTTAAATTACTCATGTTAGCAGTATTCATGTTACAAAGTAAATTTAACTGCTTTGTGGACTAATTATAATGCATCATTTAAAAATAATATGCTGACACTAGCAATTGTGTAGTTTATATACTTTATTAAATTAACACTATAAAAGGAGAGTGCATGCATGGTATGCGTGGACACTGACAGCCCTCCCATAATAGTTATTTGAATGGTATACACTTATGTAGATATAATATTATCAAGGTCTCTTATGTTTAAACGTCATAGCTCTGACAATTGACTACACAACTGCTAAGTGCCAGTCAGCATATTGTTTAATGATGCATTTTAAGTTATTCCATGTTAGCAGTATTCATGCATGTTACAAAGTAAATTTAACTGCTTTGTGGACTAATTATAATGCATCATTTAAAAATAATATGTTGACACTGCAATTGTGTAGTTTATATACTTTATTAAATTAACACTATAAAAGGAGAGTGCATGCTTGGTATGCGTGGACACTGACAGCCCTCCCATATAGTTATTTGAATGGTATACACTTATGCAGATATAATATTATCAAGGTCTCTTATGTTTAAATGTCATAGCTCTGACGATTGACTACACACAACTGCTAAGTGCCAGTCAGCATATTGTTTAATGATGCATTTTAAATTACTCCATGTTAGCAGTATTCATGTTACAAAGTAATTTAACTGCTTTGTGGACTAATTATAATGCATCATTTAAAAATAATATGCTGACACTAGCAATTGTGTAGTTTATATACTTTTATTAAATTAACACTATAAAAGGAGAGTGCATGCATGGTATGCGTGGACACTGACAGCCCTCCATAATAGTTATTTGAATGGTATACACTTATGTAGATATAATATTATCAAGGTCTCTTATGTTTAAACGTCATAGCTCTGACAATTGACTACACAACTGCTAAGTGCCAGTCAGCATATTGTTTAATGATGCATTTTAAGTTATTCCATGTTAGCAGTATTCATGCATTACAAAGTAAATTTAAACTGCTTTGTGGACTAATTATAATGCATCATTTAAAAATAATATGTACACTGCAATTTGTAATATACTTTATTAAGTTAACGCTATAAAAGGAGAGTGCTTTGTGCGTGGACACTACAGCCCTCCCATATAGTTATTGAATGGTATACACTCAGATTAATATTATCAAGGTCTCTATAATATAGTTGACGATTTACAACACAATGCTAAGTGCAAGTCAGCATATTGTTTAATGTGCAGTTTAAGTTATTCCACTATTCATTACAAAGTAAATTTAACTGCTTTGGGGACTAATTATAAATCATTTAAAAATAATATGTTGACACTGCAATTGTGTAGTTATGCACTATAAAAGGAGAGTGCATGCTTGGTGCGTGGACACTGACAGCCCCCCATATAATGTTATTTGAATGGTATAAGCGTCATAGCTTACAATGACTACACAACTGCTAAGTATAGCATATTGTTTATGATCCAAGGTATTCATGCATGTTACAATGTAAATTAAATGCTTTGTGACTAATTATAATGTCATTTAGCACTGCAATTGTGTAGTTTATATACTTTACAACTAAAAGGAGAGTGCGTGGATGGTATGCGTGGACACTGACAGCCTCCCATATAGTATTTTGAATGGTATACACTTATGTCAAGCTCTTATGTTTAAATGTCATAGCTTGACAATTGACTACACAACTGCTAAGGCCAGTTATTGTTTAATGATGAATTTAAGTTATTCCATGTTAGCAGTATTCATGCATGTTACAATTAAAGTAAATTAACTGCTTTGTGGACTAATTATAATGCATCATTTAAAAATAATATGTTGACACTGCAATTGTGTAGTTTATATACTTTATTAAATTAACACTATAAAAGGAGAGTGCATGCTTGGTATGCGTGGACACTGACAGCCCTCCCATAATAGTTATTTGAATGTATATACACTTATGTAGATATAATATTATCAAGGTCTCTTATGTTTAAACGTCATAGCTCTGACAATTGACTACACAACTGCTAAGTGCCAGTCAGCATATTGTTTAATGATGAATTTTAAGTTATTCCATGTTAGCAGTATTCATGCATGTTACAAATTAAAGTAAATTTAACTGCTTTGTGGACTAATTATAATGCATCATTTAAAAAATAATATGTTGACACTGCAATTGTGTAGTTTATATACTTTATTAAATTAACACTATAAAAGGAGAGTGCGTGGATGGTATGCGTGGACACTGACAGCCCTCCCATATAGTTATTGAATGGTATACACTTATGTAGATATAATATTATCAAGGTCTCTTATGTTTAAATGTCATAGCTCTGACGATTTACAACACAACTGCTAAGTGCTAGTCAGCATATTGTTTAATGACGAATTATAAGTTATTCAATGTTGTTATAGTTTGTGGTCAGTATGAACGTTGTTAATTGTGATATATAGTGCTCTAGATCTGTTTTTGTAATTTTGGTCAGTCTTGGAGTGCTGTATGTTGTATTTAGTTCTGTAATGCTCTTTGAGTTATTTTATGTCAATATAATACTATATGCTCTGTCACATTAACGGCTCGTAGTACAGATGCAACTAATGTCACCAGTATTCATGTTACAAAGGAAATCAAACTGTTTTGTGGACTAATTATATAACAATTAACAACAAAACAGATCACTTTACTTTGCAACATGAATACTGCTGACAATGAATAACTCATAATGCACAATATATGTCGACTGACACTTAAGCAATTGTGTAGTTTATTCACTTCATTAAACTAACACTATAAAAGGACAACCACATGCATGGTATGCGTGGATCGTGACAGCCCTCGCATATAGTTATTTGAATGGTACATACTTATGTCAATATAATATTATATATGCATTATTTTCTGCAGAATATAACATTTTGCTGGACCCTATAACGGAATTTTGTATGGCTAATGCAGCCATTAGTGCTAGCACAGTTTAATATAGCAAATCTTCAGGCTTGCTTTTTCAAGGCTATTATCAATACTTTTAAGAAGAATTTTATATGATAGACAGATGTAATGTGACTCAAAATTCTTAAAACAGTATCATATTGTGACAGTCAAATACTTAGTTCATTTATATTGAAATGTAGACATACTCTTTTTATTGAATGGATCACAAACTAGAAGTTTGTTTGACGAACTAATATAGAAAGTTAACTTGTATAGTAAGTATTAAATATCATAGCAAATTGGCAGATAGATCTACACGAGTAAATATCAAATAACTTTCGCTCTACTACGTCATAGAGCATGCCGCACGTCAAAAGATCGAACAAAATGTGCTATTCTTGCAGCCAGTCAATCACAAGTTATTCGAAATTCAGCAAAATTATTTTGAAAGCTAGGTCAATTCAGCCAGTCCAATCAAACATTTTATCCAGTCCTATTCACAAACTAAAGCAGACGAGTAGCTACCAGACTATTTCTCTCAAAGAAGAACTAAGGGAATAACATTTTTTCAAGTAATTACAAGCCTGATATTTCTTATAGGACATTAAGTTCATACTAGTTAATTGGAAGTCATGGTTTCTCATGGTAAAGATGAAAGAAATGAAATAATTGCTATAGAAACTTTCAATCGTATAATAAAAAGTAATGTTCAGCAGTTTTCCACAAATTGGAGTGAACTTTGGCCTCTTTACGAGAAAAAACCAGACTGTACCCAACTTATAAAGGTTATTGGCATAGAGAAAGCACATAAAGTGTTTTGTCAGTTTTTAAAGGACATTAAAGCTAGGAGAAACACATCAACATCATAAAATTCGAAAGTTTGATCAGCAACATATGAGAAAGTTGAATATACAACAATTTAAGGCATTCTGCTGATTCAGGGTGAGCATGTAGATATTAGAATAGGAAGGAAGCTGATGTAGTTCTAACATCTACTTTGGATAATTATATGTTTGGTATGCAGCTTTAAAATATGTATTTATATAAACAATAAAACTAGAGTGATTGTTTGTAGATCAATTCTCTTCTATAGTCTCCTTCCAAAAATCCTTTTAGGAGTGTTGAACTTTGACTTTGTTTCTCTCTGTAAGAATAAATAATATATATTAGAATACAAAACAACTAGAGTTTAATTATATTTATAGTATAATTATGTTATAGTAAATTTGAGGAATTTGCCAATAACTAATTAAAACAGATAAAATTAAATTGTAGCCAGTGATTTTTGTTAAATGTCAGCAATCCCTAATTATGTAAATTTTTTATTCAAAACAGAAGAATGAACTCATCTTATTCATCTATAAAAATCAAATCTTGTCTATCTGATGAGCAAACAACTTCTGATGATACTCTGTATATGGCACAAGTACACTTAATTCATTGCATGTTAATCCAATATTTCCACCTACTCCATCACCACCCACTAGCATATTAGGTTCAATCATATTTATAATAGTATTTTTTGAGGAATTCGCCAATAACCAAATAAAATTTAAATTGTAGCCAGTCATTTTTCTTAAATGTCAGATGATGTTAACAGTGTAATTTTTTCTTTTTAAACAGAATAACAAAGTCATCATATTCACATGTGAAAGTAAATCCTGTCTATCTGATGCACAAAAACTTCTTTTAATACTCTGTATGATGATACAAGTGCAACTAATTCTCACCTGTTAATCCAAAGATTCCACCTACTCTAGCATACTAGGTTCACCACCACTAAGCCCAAATGAAAAGTATACGTTGTCTTCCTTGTTTACCAACAAATGGAAAATATTCTTCATCAAAGAAAATTTTGTATACATCTCAACTTTCACTTGATGGCTATGCAACTGTCACTAGTAGTAACGCTATTGAAAGGCAGCAGGTACATGTATCACCTTCAATGGAACCCTTTGAAAAAAGTGATATAGTATTTGAGGACTCAGAAATACAAAGTGATACAAGCAATGATGATATAGAAACAACATCTGGTGAGTACATTACAATTATTATGGTTATTTGTAATGCTTTTATACTAGATCATTTAGATGACACTAATTTGAAAATTTTAATTTAATTTAAATTAATTTTAATTTTGAACATTACAATGATATTATCAAACAAAGTTTTATCAAAGGATTATTAGATAGACAGTTTAAACAGTTATTATGTGTTATGACATATATAGCAATTAATTATTATAATTATACATGTGCAAAAAAACATTTTCTAAAGGACAAACCTACAAGCGTGGTATCTGTTTCACAATAATGGATGTGGCTTTGCCGAAGCTTAAATGTCCATTTACTGTATCAGGCAATAGGTATGTCTGATGTATCTACTTACTGCTATATAGTTGCTGATAAATAAAGCTGTCAAGGTAAATAGAACTTGCCATATTAGCAGAAAAGAAATATTTTAACAAAAATTCCCAGAATAGTGACTAAAATACGCCTAATTTGGCGCCTTTCTGCCTAAATTTGGCTGTAGCGATGTTGTTGTCGCGAGATAGAGCACTTTCAAAATACGTTTCCCTACAACGCACCCAATTAACTCTCGTCAACTCAAGGGTTAAAAATCATGCAGGAAAGGACTTTTCATTCATTATATTAGTTTATTATTTGATTACCTGAATACTTTTGTTATATATATATATATATAATTATAGTAGTATCAAAAACAATAATTTCTGTGAAATTTTATGTTTAAAGTTAAGTAAAGTGCTCGGTCTTTTCAGTGTAATTAACTCTGTTAGTTTCATTTATACATTTGATATAAAAACATGAATTATGTTGAAATAAAGACACTCAATGATACAGCTAGAAGCAAGACAAATATAGACTAAAGTAAAGTAAAGTAAGTAAGGTGCTAGAACATAGCAAGAACACAGCAAGAATGCACTGTTAAAACAGATTACAATCACTTCAAGGTCGCTTATGTTTAAACGTCATAGCTCTGACATTTTACTACACAGCTGCTTAATGATGCATTATGAGTTATTCAATGTCAGCAGTATTATGTTACAAAGTAAATTGAACTATTTGTGGACTAATTATTAATATTTCTATATATAATAATTAGTCCACAAAACAGATCAATTTACTTTGCGACATGAATACTGCTGACATTGAATAACTCATAATGCATTGTTAAAGATTTGCAGAGTGGCACTTACAGTTGTGTAGTTTATATAATTAATACTATAAAAGGACAAGTGCATGCATAGTATGCATGGACAGTGGACAACCCTCGCATATAGCTATTTGAATGGGATATATATGCAGATATAATAATAATTATATATATATTAGTATAAAACATTTGCAGGACCTATAGCGGAATTTTGGATTGCCAATGACAACCACTAGCGCTATAGCTCAGTTAATATGGGCAAATTTTCAGACTTGCTTTTTGTCAAGGCTATTATCAATAATTTTAAGCAGAATTTTAAATTATAGACAGATGTAATGCGACTGAAATTCTTAATACCATATTGTGACAGTCAATTAGTTTTGGTACTTTGTATTGAACACTATAGGATATTACTCTGTTCGTTTGAATTAATCACAAACCAGTTTGCATGATAAAAACAATAAAGAAAGTTATCTTGTATGGCAAGTTTTAAATATCATGGCAATTTGGCAGATCGTACACGAGGATCAACTGTATTATCATAGACGCGTTTCGCTCTACTACGTCATAGAGCATGCCCTCGTCAAAGATCAGCCGTCTATTGCAAGTTATTTGAAAAAATCAGCAAAATAATTTTGAAAGCTAGGTCAATTCAGGCAGTCAAGTCAAACAATTGGTCCAGTTCTATTCAAGATTTTACACCTAAAGTAGACGAGTACGCTGCCAGGACTATTTCTCTCCAAGAAAAAACTAGAGGAATAGCATTTTTGTAAGTTGGGTACGTCGCCTGCTATTTCTTACAACAATACGAAAATAAGTTCATACTAGTTATTCGGAAGTCATGGTTTCTTGGTAAAGATGAAAAAAACGAAATGTCTGCCATTGAAAATTTCAAAAGCATTATAAAAAGTAACGTCAGCAGTGTTCGCAAATTGGAGTGAACTTTGGCCTCGTTTACGAGAAAATGCAGACTGTGCCAAACTTATAAAGGTTATGGCATAGAGAAAGCACATAAAGTGTTTTGTCCAGTATTTAAAGGACATCAAAGTTGATGAAGTGGAGAAACATCCACATCATTTAAATTCAAAACATAGATCAGCAAACATACGAGAAACTTGGATAAACCATTCTGGGTATCCTGCTGATAGGGTGAAGCATGTAAATAGGAATAGGAAGGTAGTAGTTAATGTATTTGTCACATAATTAACACAGTCTTCTTATCCTACTTTGGATAATAATATGTTTGGTATGCAGTTTAATTTTTTAAAATATGTATTTATAACAACAATAAACTAGAGTAATTGTTTGTAGATCATTTTTCTCCTATAGTCTCCTTCCACATATCCTTTAGGATTGTAGAACTTTGACTTTGTTTCTTTGTAAGAATAAAAATATTACATTAGAATTAACAAGTTTCAATTATATTTACAGTATATGTGATAGTATTTGAGGAATTTGCCAATAGCTAATTAAAACAAGTAAGATTAAATTGTAGCCAATATTTTTGTAAAATGTTAGCAACACCTAATCATGTAATTTTTTATTCAAAGGAGAAGAACAAAGTCATCAAAATCACTTGTGAAAAACAAATCTTGTCTATCTGATGAGCAGACAACTTCTGTTAATACTCTGTTATGATGGCACAAGTGTACCTAATTCCTCACCTGTTAATCAAAGTTTTCACCTACTCCCATCATCACCACTAGCATATTTAGGGTCACCACCACTAAGCCCGAATGAAATGTATACGTAGTCTTCCTTGCTTACCAACAAGTGAAAAATATTCTTTCATCAAAGCGAATTTTGAATACATCTCAGCTTTCACTTGATGGCTATGCGACTGTTACTAGTAGTAACGCTATTGAGAGGCAGCAGGTACATGTATACCTTCAATGGAACACTTTGAAAAAAAAATGATATAGTATTTAATGCCTCAGAAATACAAAGTGACACAAACAATGATGATATAGAAAACATCTGGTGAGTACATTACAATGTATTATTGTTATTTGTAATGCTTTTATACTAGAACATTTAGATGGACACTAATTTTGAAACTACTGGATTACTATGACATAAATTGATGATCAACACATTCTCTTCAGAGCAAAATACTTACTCTTCTAACAATCTCTACTCTTCTAGTCCTCCAACTATTACTCCATATCAGACAACATATATAAAAAAAGTGTCTGATGAAAGTCAGTTTGAGTCCTTATTACAGTATACAGGCTACCTGCTGATGAGCAGATGTAAGTGTAAACGAACTTATATTAGAGTCTAAACAATTCATAATACGTCTTAGCTTGAATTGATAGATGCAAATACTAAAAGAAAACAGTGAGATGCTTGCTAAAGATAGAAACAGTTGAAAGATCTCGTATGAGAAAAGGAAGGTATGGTATTATAGCAGTGTAATGCTTTATATTAAGTTATATACTTAGAAAACGAAAAAAGAGTTATGTCAGAAATAAGGGAAAAAGACAAAGAGATAGAGAAATTAAAGCTGAGCTTAAAGGTAATGAGTAGGGACAATATAGTATAGTGACAAAAGTACTTAGTAATATATCTTTCACCTTCGCTTCACTTAAATAAGACTTTTTAAGATATGCCTCTTCATATTCATACATAATCAGACTTAATAGTTCCATAGAATTGAGTTTATGCACAAGGTATACTTTTAGATTAAAATATAGGAAGTGAACTAGAAGAGGAGAGAGGGAAAGTAAATGACAAGCAAGTAGAAGGACAAGATGATGATGAAGTCAAAACATAGTTCATCAAAAAGTGGTAAATACTAA
This sequence comes from Gigantopelta aegis, assembly GCF_016097555.1. Lineage (NCBI taxonomy): Eukaryota > Metazoa > Mollusca > Gastropoda > Neomphalida > Peltospiridae > Gigantopelta > Gigantopelta aegis. Next base: position 33,081 of record NW_024533693.1, on the reverse strand, counting down.
ATGACTTGATGTAATTAACTTATTTTTGAAGAGGCTGATTTTGTTTTTGCAAAGTCTACTCTGAGAAAACAGCTACGTTACAATGGCAATTTCATGTTTACAGTTGTGAAAGATCTTGATGCACTTCAGCTGGTATTATTTTATAATATAATTATGTGCACATACTAATTTTATTGTAGTATATTAATAAGTATCGTCCTGAATTGAAGGGCCAAGATCAGATTATTGACATAATTTTAAACCCCATCACAGAGTGACGTTGAGTTTGATGTTCAAAAGTATTGTGATGAAAAATCCTCATGGTTGGAAAATAAAGCCTCGGAGGCTTCCTCTAAAGGTACTAAATATATATATTATATATATTGTAATTAAAACATTTGGTCCTTGAACTTGTTTTATGAAGTAAACTTGTCTTTTTATGTTCGCATATTTTAACATGTGCAACTACCGATAGATGCTTTTAACTAAATCTCTTGTCTAGGTGAAGCATGCCTCTATTATATCATTTGGAGTGGCAATTATTCAGAGCCCTCCATCGTGTTTGGTGGATGTGTATGCAGAAGAAAAACCTGACACAACAGAAAAAAGACTTCATTATAAAAATTCCATTGTTAGGAGCGGAACAGTCTGTTGATATTTGTATCAATTTATCTTCAAGACCAAGATATTCCCCCCCTTTCCCCCCCCCCCCGATACAGGTGAGAGAAAATCTTATATAAAGTTCTAACATGTATAATTTATATATATATATTACAGCAAAAGTTGAAAGTACTGCTTCCTGCAAAGATCATTTGATGTTGGAGAAAAAGTTAAAGAGTTAGGAGAATTTTACAGAATGTTCTTAAAGAGAACTATCCTGCTTTGGCAAAGTTGCTGAAAATATCTCTGGAAATCATTTGCTACAGAAATGCATTGTCATGATCTGATATCTGAAACAACTAAAAATGCAGGAAATTTTAATGATATGATGAGCGAATTTGAGGCAGTCATGGACTTTAATAGACAATGGTTCAGAATTGGTGGAACACTGTGTACAGTTTTTTGCAGAGTTTAGCAAAACAAGGGAAACTGCACAAACGAGCGGTCTAATTGTATCAAGCTGAAAAATGGACTTCAAACATTAAAGAAAAAATGGATCTAAAATATAAAGTTTGATATTTTATAAAAAGCAATATATCAATTTGTATCATGTTATATTTATATAAATGATAATATTTGGGATCTTATGTGCGTTTTATGAACCTCCTTAGCTTGATGTGGTGTGTTATCCAACATCTCTGGGTGTGTCAATGTGGTACTACATGAAACCACTAAATCGAAAGTTGTTCTTGTTTACTAGTGCACAAACCTTATTAGCATTGCCTTAAGTGATAGTAGTGGGAATAGTGGTTAAGGAAAGGTCTTACTCCTGTCTATAGCATTAGTGTTATAACAGTCTATTTAATAAGAAAATTAAACAAATAAACTATTAGTTTTTTCGATACAAATACACACAAGCGTTTTTGTAACTTTTTAATATAGTTTTGCAACAATTAATAACGTTATTTTGTAGCTATGATATAGACATTACTATAACATGTAGGAATAAGGATAAACATTCTATAAGTATTTGTACTAATATAACAATATGCCTTTTTGGTAAAATGCTGTCAAAATAAAAGTAGTGCAGTAAGAAAGTTAGAACAGTTAATATTAATAGCCTAATTACACTGACTGATATCAGTTTGCATAATTATCTGAACCCAAACATGTTTCTGTCAATGCTCTGTATAAATGTAGAAATTCACCTAATTCTTGTCTGTTTTTTCAAAGATTACACCCCATTCCATCACAACCAGTAGCATATTAGGTTCACCAATGAGCCCCAAATAAAAGTGCATGTAGCCTTCCTTGTTTGTCAACAACTGGAAATTATTCTTCATCAAAACAACTTTTAAATTCACATCAACCATCAGGTGATGACTATTGTAACATTTACTATTTGTACTTCTACTGACAGGCAAGAGCGACACTTATCTCCTCAATGCAGTATTTGAAAAAATATGATGTAGTATCTGAGGAAGATGAAAATGATTGTAAAATCAATGAAATGTCTCAGAATACCAAATGATACAAGCAATTATAAAGAAAGACTTAGTATAAAAGAGAGAACCCTTATGACAGTAGTATGCTCATAAACCATATGTAAGAGTATAAGAACTTACGTTAGAACCTAATAAATTTACAATATACTTTCAGATTGAATTGTTAGAAAGCAAATATAAAAAGAAATGAAGCAATTGGATGCACAAATAGAGACAGTCAAGAAATTGTCAAGAAAAAAGAAGGTAAGTCATGAAAACAGTAGATTGCTTTATATTAAGTTATATTCTTAGAAACTGAGAAGGAATTAGTATCAAAACTGAGAGATAGGGACAAAAAAGATAGACATGTTAAAAACTAAGGTTAAAAGGTTATTAAGTATATAAACACAAATATAATAGTCACATGTGCATAGGAATGTCACTTTTGGCACTTTAATTGTGAACACACTCACTTTAATAAGTCTTTTATCATAATATTATGTAACACCATATGCATACATAATATTTCTATAGAATTGAGCCAGAAGATGAACAATTCTACAACATACTTGTATGAAGAAGAAGGTATAGTTTTATTCAAAGTAAGCTTACATTAATCTATATAAGGTGACGTAGTAGAAGAAAGAGAAAGAGATCAGCAAGTAGAAGAACAAGAAGGGCCGGGAAAAGAAAAAAAAACAAAAGCAAGTAGAAGCTGAAAAAGAAGAAAGAAATGGAATTGAGAAAAGAGAGAACAATCAAGCTGCAGCTAAATTAACTGAAGGGGATGATCTCTTTTTTAAAGTCTATTATAAAGAAAAAGCTATGTTAGAATGGCAAGTTATATGCTTACAGTTGAAAAACTACCAAAGCACTTTAGCAGGCATAATATCATATTGTTTGTAAAATAAATACTCTTACTTCAGTATATGAAGATTTTGTTCCTCCGTGCTAAGGAAGGTTCAAAGTTTTCATTCAATACTTCAATCACATGCACAATCAGTTGAATTTGACATTATGATGTATCATCATGAAATTCCTCAAGGTTGGGAAATTTTTGCCTCATATACAACGTCTTGAGGTAAGATATATACTATCTATATTGGCTACTGTGCATACATGATCATGACTCAATGGTAAAACAGCTGTTTTTGCGTATTATTAAATACATTATAATTAATATTACCTAACGCTGTGTTTCTAGCAATTTTTAATTTCTTGTCTAGCTAATGCATAATTTGAAAAGTTTGGAAGTCACAAACGTATTGAGCCACCATCATGTTTGATAGATGTATATGCAAATGAGGGAACTGACACAGCAAAAAGACTCCATTACAAAGTTCCAATATTAGGTATAAAAAATGTGTTGAGATTTTCATCAATTTAAACTTTAAGACCAAAAACTAAACTACTCTATGTAAGTATAGGAATTGAATATTATATAAAAGTATTGACATTCTTTTTTCAGCTAAAATTAAAAGTTCTGGTCATTCAAGAGATCCTGAAATTACTGTGATAAAGATAGAGAAAGTTAGAAAAATCATACAGGATATTCTTACAGAACATTACTCAGGTTTAGATGATTTGTAAAAACCATCACTGAAAAAGTTGCTGCAACACTGTTCACTTATCACCTTATAGCTAAGAGATGATCTAATTTATAGTGACATGATGAAAGAAGTAACTTCAGGCATGAATTTCCTACTGTAATCCTACATGACCTTGATAAATTAAGAAAACAATGTCAATTATTTTTACAGAGTCTGGCTCAACAGATGGTCCACTCAAAAACGCAGCTAATTGTATGACTGAAACATGGAGTATTAACATCAGAGAAAAAATGTATGTCAAATTTGAATTTAAATTATAATATTGTTTTTATTTTGTTGTTTTTGATAAATTATATTTCTCACTTCAGATACATGTATTCATATATGCTCTTATTGTATTATTAAATGTTTTAAAACAAAATTTCTTATTGTTTTTTGATGTGGATATAGTTAGGTTATTACAGATTGATAATGGTTAACTCCTACTGTTTATTGGCAATGTTATTTGCTTATAATAATGTTCAACATTAACAGTTTTATAAAGGATTACACTCTATACCTGTAAATGGTGTCACTGTACTACTAGATAGTAAGTACTAGTTGAAATCTTCCAATTCTTTCAGTAATATAAGCACCTCTTGACGATCATTACACGGATATATTACAATACTAGTCTAAAGTTTCTTGATTATATGATAACAGTACAAAGTACATGTTCTGTTAGTATTGGTCTAGGACTAAGTCTAATAAGTACCTATATGTTTAGTAGAAAATAAACGTTTTTATAAGTATTTATGCAGTAGTTATTAATTTGAAAAGAATTTATTATGATATAACGCACCTCTATTCACAAATTTGAAAGTATTTATCATGCTCAGCCTCCATCATGTTTGGTAGATGTAATTGCAGTTCAAAAACCTGATATAGAGAGAGGCACTAAAACAAAACCAAAATTACATTAATGCTACAAATGTATACTTATAGCTAATGATAATGCAAATGTAAATAATAAATATTGAACTGATGTGGTGGGCTATTAAATATAGTATTGTTGTTAGTGAGTACTACGTTCTTTGATAAATGACATCAGAAACAAAATTGTCTTCAAAGGTATAACTCATAAACTAATTAATTAACTCAAATAATGGGTATTTCTTTCTAGTTACACTGTTACACTGAACTTGTCAATTAAACATATTGAAATTTTACAATCAACTACAGGTACACCTTTAAGAATTTTTGATAATATTCATATTGTGCATATAGTGTAAGTTATTAATAGGTGTTTAATTAGTAGTTAGATAACACCTTGCTGTGTCTTCTATTAACTAAAGATTTGATTAGTCAGTTAGTATGATACTTTGTCTTCCAATCTTACTATTATAATGTATTACTATATTAGGAAAAAAGTGCATAATTTGGTATATCTGTAATTCAATAATTACTATACTGACACTTTCAATTATATATAAATATATATAATAATATAATGATATATGGAATCTCTTTTTCTGTAGCTATGTTCACAAGAAAAAAATATAATGAATGAATCAAACTAAAACCATAATATTTATTAATAATTTGCTAAATGTATCACATCACTTTATATATTATATATATATATAATATAAATTGGTTCTATAAAATATAGCAAGCCATTAAAAGCAATTACAAAAGAAATATATCTTTTCAGCTATACTTCTATTAAAGAAATAGTTTATTTATTTCATTAAATTATTCCCACAATTTATCTAGCTTTTATTATCACAGGAGTATTAGTGTCTTCAAATAAATCAATACAAGAGCAAGAGTTATGGATATATTTATTGCCAAAGTGCATAGTGCAGCATACATTATTGAAGCATCACAACAAGGAATTGAGCTTTTAAATGATTGTCAGTACAAGATTTTTTTTTTGCTATTACACCCTTCTGAATAACCATTAAATGTGTAATAGCTTCCCACAAAGTCCAAATAATAGAAAGATTAAAAAAAAGTTTTTATATCATAACTACGCTTCCTTAATATAAGAAGTCTAAGAATACCAAAAGTTATTTGTAGAGAACAACACAGCCAAAAACAATTTAGAAATATTGGTATCATTTTTCAATGGTACACTTGTTATAAGAAGTAGATCCTAGTATAAAATAATAATATATTTATGAAAGGATATATCAATTACCTGGAGGTAATGCCACAAAGGGTAGGAAAGCAGAAGCTATGTATCCACAAAGAACAATGGCATCCCCCCTAATGGGTGAAGAAATAACAAGTTTATGTAAAGACTGAAGTATAACATTGTAATTATATTTCAATACTCTTACATTTAGAAAAATTCCTTTGATTAAACATTCTGGTTATTAAACAGGCTGTCTACTAACTGCATCAAAATAAACAATTAAAGTTATATATGCATTATGCTTTCTATAAAATATATACATAGGATATTTTGTCTTTGATAGAAACTTGTGCCTTGAGTAGACGCTATACCTTCATTAGGAGTTGTTCCTTCATTAGGGTGTATCTTCATTAAGAGTTGTTTGTCCCCTTCATTAGGAATTGTACTTTGGTTAAAAGCGTTTCTTATTAGGATTGCCATGAAGAAGTAAGGTGGGGCAAAAAAGGCAACATTATTCATGACCATGTGAGTATAGATAAAAAATTTATTTTGTCATAGGTGTCTAGTTTTGTAAACATGGGTGGGGCAAAAGGTAACATTATTCATGACCATGTGAATATAGATAAAATTTTGTTTTGCCATAAGCGTCTAGTTTTGTAGTAGTTACAGTAAAATAACAGTATTTATATAACTTTATAATATTATGTTTAGGTGATGACAGTTATGAAAGTGTAAAATAAGCTTTTACACTAAAAATTATATTTTTTATTCTTTCTAATCTGTTTAAGTCTATAATGGAAATGCTTCTGCATGTAATTATACTAATTTCTTCTTAGAGAGCATTTCTGATTTCTTCTATTTTATGTTATTGTTTTTTTTTCTTTTTGAAAACGTTCTTTACATTTACTTGTAGCTACATATTGTATTTTTAGTAATTTAAAGTTAGTACTCCATTAATATGATGTGTCAATTTTTTACGAATAACAAATCTACTTTATATTTCTTATATATATGTGAACATCATATCAAGAGGTATATATCATCACATCACAGAGCAACATTATTCCTGACCAAGTGAGTATACATAAAAAATAGTCTTATCTTAGCTGTTTAGCTAATACAGTAAATGTAAATTTCAATATTGAAAGTTAAATAAATTATAGATAGATATTCAAGTGCAGAATTAGTTTAGAACTTCCGCTTCTTCATAATGAACGAAAAACGAAAATTTTTTTAACAGTCAACTTCTCACAAAAGAGGTATAATTTCAAGCTTACTAGACTCTAATGTTTGTGTGTTTCTGTTATTAGGTGTTTAATTTAGAATTTATTAGTAGCTGTGTGTTTCTCTAACAAACTTTCCGTTAATCCTTAGGCACATAAAAAATACTATTTCCATAATTCCAATTATAAAACAATAATAGCATGGGTTGTTATGAGTAAAATATGTTACAGTAAAATTGTGTATATTGAGATTTTGCAAAATTTCCTAAACTTTCAGGGAGTTTAAATTCAAGTTCAAATCTAGTTCTCTCTCAGATTTTAGTAGACTAACTTGTACTGGAACTACCATCCAGAAACTCGTTACAATATTTCGCTAGCAGTCATATGTATTAAGAAAACTATAATTGATAGAACTACAGTATAAAACAGTTCCTCATAAATGTAGTTGATATAGACTGTCTCGTATACCCATTCTGGCCTTTATGTAGTGATTAAGATCTATACAGTAGGAAACATCTTTGGCTTTAAGACCAGACTTTATATCAGTGATAATTTGGCAAACTTTGATTCCAAATGAGTGAAAGCTTTTCTTTAACCACTGGTTACTACGGTTTACTACTGGTTTCTCTATAACAACTGGACAATCTTTCATCAATCATTTTTTTGTAAGCCTACCGCAAAGAATGAGACTTGGTCTCTTGATCAAATAGATGGAGATTCCTTATTCCTCACTATTTCATAGCTCTTCATTTTCTCTCAAAGCATCTATTATCACGGTTTCCCAATGATGGTCTTCCTCCTTTTTCAACCACATATCCTAATATCTCTGCTTTGACACGCTCTACTCCCTCATTTATAAGAACTGCTGTCTGAATCTTATTCATTTCATATTTAGGAATGTTAAGATGAAGACCCAATACATACCATCACTACTTTTAGTTCAACTTAGACAACGGGACAGAGACACTGAGAGAGAAGGTCTCAGACATTACGACCTCACTAGATATCAAAACCTCCCTACCATTTATGTTTGTAGTAAAATAATGTTCCAATAATTTAATTACTTATTCTTTATTTAATGTTAGATAAAATCCCCTATTGTCATAAAAAAAAAACTCTATTATTATTACTTTAATTAACTTAGCACAAAAGAAGAGAAACACTGAGAGAGAAAGGTTCGATAAAATTTGTATACTACATTGCTATCTATATTGATCCAACCGCCTACGTTTATAAGAAACGCCCAGGACACAATTTTAGAGTTTCACCAACTCATAAAAAGTCGTACATTATATATTGTTATTGTTTGTATTGTGCACGTGTGTTATGAGAACATTATAATGAGAGTAACTATAAACTTAACTTTGTTTATTAAAGTTGACTTATATTAGGACCAGCTTGTGAACGTGTATATATTAACAGCTGATATTATTCAGTCGCGCAACATTGTCTCTTTGAGACGCTCATGCGCTCCTTGACTGAACTGATCTCATTATTAAGTTAAAGTTGTAGTCTTCAATTTCCTCTGAATAGAAGATAGACCAATGATGACTTCTTTAGTCCCCCCTTTCAAAATGGACGATCCAACTTAGTACGTTCCTTACTGCATGACGTCTTCAGAGCATATATCAAGTACAAGGAGTTAAAATTCATGCCTCACCCTACCAAAATATTACAGTTGGCAAATTAGCAGCTGTCAGAAGCAAAAATGTGCGACGTTAGAGCAAGTTATGTGTCAAGTAAAACTTCTCCTTCTGTATTTCTATAGTGTTTGTGTTAGAGAACTAAATTGTTTAATAAAAGAAAAGAAAAGAAAAGAAAAGTCAACAAGAATATTTTTTTTAAGAAACAAATAACAGTTGAGCGAGAAGACAAACTTAAGAATAAACAACAACTACTTACTATTACACGAACACAAGTCCTGTTTTTTAATACTTGATACTGTCTAACATCATAAAATACCTCTTCATGTTGCTTGGGATAAGTGTAGTTTCCTTATTATTTGGGGGGTTTTATATTTTTATGAAGTGATGTACATATTTGCTTGGGATATCATCATTGTTTCAATTGAAGTATTTGTAGAGATCTAGTCTTGTCAATGAGTATAGTTTCTTTGTATTAGATCTGCTAATTGTAAACGATACTAACTGAAAGTGATCTTAATATTACCCCTCCGATGTTCAACTTAGTCAATGTTTGGTTTTTAGTAAAAGTCCTTCACCAGATATATCGGACTCCAGTATCAGTGATATTACAGTTGTAGAGACGTAGTACTTTTAAAGTTGTATTAACTTGATAACAATGTAGATAGTGAGTTAATATGCTTCATCTGTGATATCATAACCTCAGACACCCATAACTGTTCACGTTCTTTTATTACTAAAGATACTATCACTGTACTTGTTTGATAACCACCAGTATATATAAGAGGACCACAGCACTAGTGTCTTTATTGTTTTATTAGTTTTTTAGTATCTCTTGCTAATATCGATACCCACTTACTGTCCAAGAAGCTGCTTAGATATCAAGTCTCCTCACTGTACACATATTAGATTGTTTATTTATCAATAACTGCAGTCCTTCAGGAGACGATGAGTAGAGCAATACTCCATTCTTTTTCCTGTTTGTTTGTTTCTTTTATTACTTACTTTTAACATCTTCACTTATCTAATCCACTTGAGGACTAGTGAAGAGTAACAAAATTGTCCTCATCATACCACTGAACCTTCCAGGATCTCCTGTTATCAAACAGAGTTAGTTTATATAATATATACACACATAGAATATATACTATACCACACTACAATACCAGGACCATACACTGAAGAAAGAATTAAGCGATTCCGGTTTACTGAATATGGTTTTCCTATGTGCAACGAATCACAGGAGGCTTGCTACCTGTTAAATTTGTGGTCTAGTAATTTTCTCTACTGATTTCTGGTATTCAATCATATTCACTTACTCTGTGAGATCCACCCCAATTGCTTTGCGACGGACTGTGTGGTAGGACTATCCACCTTTTCCTAAACTGTTTTTGATCTAATAAAGATCTAGAAATGATTATTCTTAGACATTTCCCTGTTTGAAATATGTCCTGTTATAGTCTTCCTTAACAGTTAGCCGTTTGTTGTTAAGAGTAAGTGAAATTGTGTAAAGGTTTTATTGATAATAGGTTTTCAATAGATAAGAATAGAGACTGAAAGAACAGTCTTGAGTTTGTCTTGTCCTTGTGTGGTAACCGGTACTGTAAGATCTGTGACATAAGACTACAGTGTCCTTTTATAATTGTATTTTAAAAACATTATTACATTCTATTTCATGAGTTCAGAATTCGAGTTGATATTGTGTTACATGAGAAATTATGTATCTCTCTACGTTTGTACATAGGAAATGCCGCTGTTGTCACAAAATGTTTGGTGGGTGTGGTTAATTAACATTAACGATTTGATCATTACATGTTACTATATATACAAACAAAAGTAAAGGCATTCCAATAAATGAGTTATCAATTGGATTGACTCTTTCCTTGATATCTAAATTATATTCAGAAGGCTCGTCTCACATAGCATGGTGTTGGCTAGTTTCCTACTTCATATTTTTAAAAAAAAAAATGAAATCCGAGTTAATTTGTAGTATAATGTATAATTTTTATCACGGTATTAGCCCGCCCGGCCGTGCGATAGAGTGGTCAGATAAGAGTCTAAAAACCAGGTAATATTAACTCACCTTGGCCTTTTGTCTAACTCCAATTGTGGAGCGTTTGAGTAAGGACTATTGAAGTCTATATATTTGCATTGTTGCTAAATTCTTTAACTAATCAGTTTACCTTCTTTTGTGACTATTCTTTAACCTCCAACAACCTCGACCGCACTGGCGTACAAGCGCCGACCAGAGTATATTATTGCTGCCATCCAGAGGATGGAGCAAAATTTCACTATCCTCCATGAATGCAGTCCTCTGTTCCGTGGACTAACTCCTCTGAAGAGGGTTTACGGGGCTGTACCAACGCTCGAGGCAGAACCACCTAGCGTTCCGTTGGCTGATCAGACTGATGCTGTCACCGATTTCTTCTTCCTTCCCCTACTGAGATGGCCTATGACGAACTATTATAAGTATACTAGCTGCGACACTCAGATGCCTTTGAGGTGTCAGAGAGCACCCTCGGCTGGCTTTCCTGAAAAATCTTTCACCTCCACGCTCCCTCACTTGGGAAGGGCTTAAATTGAAAGAATCTTCCCACTCCCTATACGTGAAGAAACTAGATTCCAAGACTAGTCTCAGTCTTCAAGACTGCTGGCTTCGCTCTCAGAGGAGAGGCAAAGAACGTTGAGAACAGGACCTTGCCCAGAGTTCAGCGTCTGTCGTCCTGACCCTATTGGACCATTGGTTTCAGCTGTTAGAGGCAGGCGCATCAGTTACTCACTGAACAGACCGAGGCCATATCAACCCTTTCTGTGGCTTAAATACACGTCTCCTAGGGAAATGCGTCTTCTCCAGATCTCAAAAGCTCAGAAGGAACACAGTCCTTGAAGAACCTCAAAGCATTATATTCAAGTACTTGGCCGACGAAGAAGAGATTTTTCAAGGATGCAGCTCGAACACGTCGGAAATGGTTTTGAAAGACTGCTAAGAATGGGCTGAGGCAGTAAACCCTCCATTAAAGGGTCCACATAACCATTCCTCAAGCACCCCCGTTCATAAAGTTCATAAGAACAAAGTGCCTTTTTCGGACCCAACCGCCCCTCCTATACCCCAGAGGGGAGGTGGGGATGGAAAACCCGTTATCCATCCTTATCCTCTCGACCAGGAAAAGAGAACTTTCAAGAATCCAACCCAAATACAAAACCACATCAATCTCCTTAAATGGCAACCTTCAGACATAGGCAGAGACCCGTCTCTAATTTTTCATTTATTAATAATAATGAATTATTGTGCATATCCTCATAAGTAATTTCCAAATTGTTTTACAAGAGGAATTTTTCCTCTAGTAGCACAGGTAGTAGCTTAGAGAGCCAAGCAGCAGTTGTCATGTTTTAACCAGAACTGGGAAGTAGTCACCCAGGATCATTGGGTCTTTGCAAACAATTTGCAGGTTTCCATAATAGAAATTCCTCAGTGAACCCTTCCAATCAGGCCTCCCAACAACTCCAGTCTTTGTAAAAAATCCTCAACACGAGCAGGAGTTAATAATGACCTGGAAGGTGGAGTCTAGGCGTTCCAAATGGACAATCAAGGAAATCCAACCCTCCAGAGAGTCAGGAAAGTTTCTCCCTCAAAACCTATTTCCTTGTCCCCAGAAGGATGGGAGAACCAGACAAGTAATAACCAAATAAACTCAACGAGTTTAATCCCTCCTCAGCAACTTCAAGATGGAGGGCATTTCATCTCTGAAAGACCTGCTAAGAAGAACTATTGGCCTCACCAGTGGATCTAAAAGATCTACTTGTTATGGTTTCCGATTCACCGAGATGGCAGAAAATACCGCCGCTGTCTGGTGAAAGGGAAGTTTTTATTAATTCATTCGACTGCCTCCCTTCAGTGGTATCCATGGGGGTGCCCCTTGGGTCTTTACCAAGACCCTAAGGCCCAGTGATGGGCTATGCTCGAGAGATCTGGGTGAAGGCTAGTGGTCCTATATGACGACATTCTTTGTGTTGTCTGCTCCCCAGAAAGGTCAAAGACCACACATTAGCTCTAATCTTTCTCCTGAGAACCTAGGCTTTACTAGTCCATCCGAAGAAAGCGCTCATGACTCTCAACACAAGAGATAGAGTTCCTGGGTATGGTGATACCCAACCCCTCCTTGGAGGCTCCGCCTCCCATGGGTCGGAAAATCAGAAACTGTGGCGGAGGCCAACAAATTGGGAAAGTTCTAGAGCAACCTTCCTTCTTCTCGACACGTCCTCAGGGTCTATGGAAGATGAATGCAGTGTCACAATCTGTCCACCAGCCACCTCTTTTTTTTTTACAGACATATCCAGAGGGATCTAGCAAGGGCACTAGAAAGGGCAACCAATGTACAAAACACTCAAGACTCCTGCCGCACTTCGAGGACAGGGTAGTGGATCCCATCCTACTGCGGAAACCGGATTGACAATAGAAGCCGACGCCTCACTTATATGGTGGGGAGCCACTCGCAAAGATGTCAGGACGGGGGGCCCTTGGTTCCTCAGCTGAGAGGACATGGTCACATAAACGCCTGGAACTACTAGCGCCTACACTATCAGTAAAAAACATTCCTCAAACGGTCAGACCACAAACATGTCCTTTGCTGTACTGGACACCATGTTCTGCAGTATCATACTTCAACAACCTGGGTGGTACATAACACTCCAAGCAACCACCGTATAAAGAGACCTGGTGGATGTGGTGCCTGGCGAAGGAGATTATTCTATCATCACAATAACACCTACCCAGGAAGCAGAATGTGATACGCCGATCTCTGGGACTCAATGTGGTGGTGAGAGACGATCGACTGGATGCTAAGAGCCCAAAGATATTCTGGAAAATCCAGGTGACAATGGGTCCCATGGAGGTGGACCTTTTGCCTCGCGGCTACAAATCAACTGCCTTCCCTCGGTTCTTCATGCTGGAGACCAGACACTCTTGGGCAGAAGCCACAGATGCATTCCTTCCAGGACTGGAGAAAATCTAAGGGGTTTTGCAACCCCCTCCTTGGAACCTAGTAGGAGGCGTTCTGGCCCCACGTAAACAACAGGAACAAAATCTGATACTAGAGTCTCCCATATGACATCTCTCGCAACCATGTACCCACCCCTGCTTCTGACACTACTACAGACCTCACACGGAAAATCCAACCTCATAAAGATCTGCTGGTGGGAAGTGCAGGCAGGATCCTTCCCTGGAAATTCCTGCCACAACTAGCCTTGTGGCCTATCTCATGAAACACTAACAGCACCAAGGAATTTCTGCCGAAGCTATTGCCCTCAATCCTCAACTCATGGCGAACCCAGTCAGCTCAAGTCCTATGACTCGTTATGCAAACGTGGATCAGCTGGTGTAAAGAATGGGGTGGTGATCCCATTCATGGACCTTATAGAGAGAACGGTTAACTTCTTGCTCATCTGTTTCTCATAAGTTCGTATTAGTACTCTGCTCATTATGCCTTCCCTCCAGCATTGCGTTCTAGCATGTTCCTATTGAATGGTAATGTCCATTGGTCCCAACACCCAATGGTGGACCTGACTTTTAAAGGGGTTTTTTACTGCTAGAACCCCCCTGCTAAGGATTCTATACCGTAGGATATCTCTAGGTCGCTAGTCTACCTATCCATGAGAAACTAGACGCAAGACTACTCACTTAAAGTCCAGACCCACAAAAACTGTCCCAAGCGTCTAAGCAGATATAGCCTATGAAGGAGTTCTTTTTTACCCAGGTTTGAGAAAGAAACCTGATTTATGGCCCAGTACTAGGGCCCCTAGAGCTGTACAGACAAAAAACCGAGACCTAAGAACCCAATCACAAGTTATTCATACCTTTTGTGAGCCTTATGGTCCCGGTGACCTCTTCAAGCATTGCCAGGTGGTTAAAAGAGACCCTCCTGAAGCAGGCATTGACACTTTGTCAATCTTCAAAGGCCATTCGATCAGTAGGTGCATCCACCTCAAAGCTGTCGAATGTGGGGTAACTATAGAAATATACTTTAAAGCGCGCTGATTGGAGTGCAGAATCTACAATCCCAAAGTTTTCTTATAAACCAGTCCCCACAGGTTCATTTTGCCAGGTCATCCTCTCAAATCATGGAGCGACACAAAAGTCACCATTGACATGTGAGACTGAGCCTTCTGAATATAATTACAGAATGGCTAAAGACCACGCAGTGGTTGAAATGCTATTCTGAGTTATAAAAACATTGTTTTTATAGTGGGTGTGGCTGAAAACAGCTGAAAAACAGGCTTTGATCTAAAAAAGTGCAACAAACCATCATTAGATTTTTCATTCTGAAATATTGACCTTCTTTGTCCTTTCTTATTTTATTGTATTACAATATCTTTCATAATAATAGAGAGGGCGTGAAAGAGAATGATTGATTGGATGAGATGGTGAGAGATGGTAGAGGACCCATATGTTTGTGCTCGTGTTGTTTGCCAATCAGCCAATCAGCCTGAGGGATCAATTGCTTCATCACTCCATCCCCCCGTGACCTCAACCACAGAAAACAGAAAAATTTCTAACAGTCAACTTCTCACAAAGATGGTATAACGTCAAGCTTCACTAGACTCTAAAGTTGTGTGTTCTGTTATTAGGTGTTTAATTTAGAATTTATTAGTAGCTGTGTTTTTGTCTAACCAAACTTCCATATCCTTAGAACATAAAAATACTTTTTCCATAATTCCAATTATAAAACAATAAGCATGGTTGTTATGGTAAAATATGTTTACAGTAAAATTTGTGTATATTGGGATTTTGCGAAATCCCTGAAACTTTCAGGGATTTTAAAATCTTTTTTTCACTTAAGGGACTTCATAAATTCACTAAAAAATCAGCGAGTGATTTCTGAAATCACTGGAAATAATACTATAGCTTTGATGACTACTCTGAGGATTTTATCATAGTCAGAGCAGTTCACACTTCCCATTAATGGTGTGTAATTGTAAACTTAGCTTTCGCCTTCACCATATAAGTGGCAGCTACACCATGCTCATTCACTTTTCATCCTTCATTTGAAACAAATGGTGCAGCATAATTTTAAGACAAAATTCAAAGTTTTGTTCAAGAACGTATTCTCAATGTGCAAAATATCTCATTCCTAAAGAGGTGTACTACAAGACCATTGACAACCTGACTACAGCAACTGAATTTTCTTGTATATATATATATATATATTATATATATATATAGCTCATAGTCTGATCCTGATCATGTAGATCACAGTCCTCATGATTTATAATTTGTGGTATATATGTATTTATACTAATAATTATAGTAAATTTTGTTTATGTACTATGTCCTCGTTGTATTGACTGTACTTTTTAATTGAGCCTCCTATTCTCCATCTGAGCATTTAACAATGTCTTAATTTTTAAAAAATTTGTACAACATTGTATTAGCAAATAAACAGTAAAATGTTACATTAAAAATGAGTAAGATTTTATGCATTCTATAGTTTATTGTGTCATTGTAGAAGCCTGTACTAGTTCAGTCTCATAATACTATGTGGCTAAAAATAAATATTTATATACACAGAAACCAAATGCCCAGAAAGCAATAAGTACCCAATTCAGACAGTAAGCAATTTTTGTTTTTGAGTCGAGCCTCATTCACATCACCTCGTAGCCTGGTATCATGAGCCTATTATATATATATAGAGAGAGGAGAGAGAGAAAAAGTTAAATCTACAAACAAGGTACTTACATCTGTGGTTAAGATGATGCGGGAATTGGCACGATTAGAAAGCAAAACCCCACAAAATAAGCAAAGGAAAGTAAAAAAAAAATAGAAATCACCAAGACTAAAGTAGTCTTTATTGCCTCCATAGTTGAATATGTTTGTTCAAAAACTACATTATTGTACTATTGTATAGTTAATAATATGTTTATGTTAAATGTATATATATATATATATATATAACTCACACCCAGAGCTACTGAAGGATAGGGTTGTTGTAGTGAAAATGCTGAGAAATGGCTATCAAAATTTTACAAATTATTAGTAAAATGATTTAATGTTTTGTCCTTACAATCTGTAGTGGAACAAATTTGTCTTTGTACACTTTGCTGACATGAGGATACTTGATTTGGTAGCGGTTGATAGAAAGCCATCCATTTCTTGGTCACTACATTTGCTATAATATGTATTTCACAGTATAATTTATAGTTACAAAATCATCTTATGCTTATTCAAACATTTTCAACAACAATGTTATGTTATACTATATCATTATCATTTTTTTGTAAAAATAAGTAACTCACATTAATGGATGCTGAAGCATAAGGTTGTTGTTGAGGAGTTGTGTTGAAAAGTGTTGAATAAACTCTGATAAATGTTAAACAAATTAATATCTTTAGGTGGATATAACACTGATTATGGTGGTGGGTTGAATGTATTATCTTTGTTGTTTGCTTGCTATTAAATAATAAATTGAGTTGATTTTAATTAACTCAGGTTATCTAATTTTCTGAACACAATAAATACTTGTATGGAACATGTTGCAAAACAAAGTTTACTTGTAAAATAGTAAATACTATTAAATTGTGGGATGAAAATTATAAAGATATACAAATTTCAAATAAAAGACTTGTGTTATTATAGTTTCTATGTGACTATATACACCGTAAAAATTAATATTTTTTTTTTTTGTAATATACTTTGTACTATATGGGAGGACTACTATAGAATGTAAAATGTGTAAAAGTACAAACCCACAAACAAAATCAAGTAATAAGCAATTTGCAAGAATCTACATTCCATAGTATCCATCCATGCACGGTACAAATTGGTTGAAAAATGACATAATATTGATGTATAAAGTTGAATCTTGAACAGGAAGTCATAAAAAATTGATGTGAGAAGCTTAATCATTAGTCTTTTTTAAATAAATTCTATTGACAAGACAGATATATAACAACTGTTTCTGCACAGATGATAATATGAAATTTGTTGGCATACTATTTCCATATTCACAGTCCACATTTACTCCTCTATATGTCCTACAGTAAATGTTTATGCAACAATGTAGCTAATAGTTGATTCATGTTCAGTTTCAGGCATCAAAAATGTCAACTTCCACCTAATTTTAGTAATTCATTAAAGGTGTAATTCGATCATTTATTTATGTTATCTAGTAAAACAGAAATAACTCTGCTTGATTAAAATTACCCTCCTTAGTAGGATAGTCATTGTAACCTGAATAAAAAAGAAGCAAAATATATCATTAGGTAAAATTTTTCAAATGATATATCTATTAATTATTCATATTTTTATCATTATTGATTTCACTCAAAACATTTGATTTTAAAACGTTGAATAATACAGTTTTATTGCTACAGTTTACTTGTAAACTAGGCTAGTATAGCAGGTTTGTTTTTGTGGACATCAAGTAAACAATTAATTAATAATAATAAACTCTTATAACAATCTAAAACAATGCATATACTCGGACTCTATTATGCTAACTTATTATTCATTATAACTAACCTTCCATGTTTTTGTGAACTCTTTATTGTTGTCTGATGGATGCGATTTCTCTATCGATATAACACAGTCTTGAGACCAAATATTTGAAAAATCTTTGGAGATAAACTGAAATGAAGTCATAAAATCAGAGCAATTTTAGACATGCTGTATGATTTTTCAGCAGCTATCAGTGTGACAGTGACCTTGTGATCCTGTGCATGATCATGCAAACATGCAACAGCGCTGGCAGGCTTGTTTTTACAAGTTATTCTTACTATCAGCATCTTGAATCTGTTATCCTCAGCCTCTTAGTGTTCCGTGTGGTCTTGTTGATAAAAAAGAGTAAGGAAGCCTGACGTTTAGCCATAATGACTTTATTCCTTATCTCTCTATCAGAACTCGTCACAGACTTATAAATATAATTTACTGCTGTGCCAGCCATGTGAAAATACATTGTAAAATGCATGTAACTATACATGTACTACACTATTTATATTAGTATATATATATATATTATCTATTCCTGATAGCACCCATGAACACACACACAATTAATCTACTCCTGATAACAAGAAACCACACATATACACATACTTACATTATACATACCCCAGCAATCAATCATAATGTATTGCCTCACTTTGTATCTTGTGTCTATACATACATGCTTCTCTAACTGTCTCTCTGTGCGTGTATTATAATGTATTATAATGTATTGCCTCACTTTGCTGACTATTTGTTTGTTTACGTGTACCCTGTCTGTGTTTATGTGCATGCACACACACACACATACAAATGCAATATGCCATATCTAGCAAACAGTTACAATATATTCTTCATTTGCCTGGCTGTACGTTTGTGTCTATATGTACATGTTTCCCTTCCTGTCTTGTGTCTGTGTATGTGTGGCGGTGCATCTTTATAAAGATACTCTACTCACCTAGTTATAAATCAACCAAAAGGAAGATTAGAAAAATCATTTTTTAAGTTTATAATACTATCAGTGAAGAAACGGCAGGATAGAACAGTAATATTATTACAAGAAAAAACTACCTTATTTGATTGCTTGCTCCATCCAAATAAATTGACAGGATGTGATTGTGTCATTATGAGATGCGTCCAAGAAAACCTTCGTTGTGCACTTTGTTTGGCTTAGAACAAAGTATCAACAGACTCCACACAACGAAGATTTCAACTGTATGTTCATAAAGGTGATCACTGGAGTTGTACTGCTTCAAAACTAGCTCCGAACGTAAGCGTTTTTTTGTTCGTCGTATACTACAGAGTTGAGCTTCTATTTTATGGCTTTCTTTTTCTTAACGGTAACAACAACAACCTACCTGCTTTGTCACACTAGTTACTTACCTATAAATGTCACCTAGTTGCTATAGTAAACTTTTAAAGCATTGCTATTTTTAAAAATGCATTATTGTAAAAGTAGCCGCCCATGGGAGTGATTACATTAATTTCGCCCCACACTCAAAGGGTTAATATTGCAATGACAAACACTTATTATTAACATGTGTTCAGGGCATTATTTAGAATTGCTTGGCGAGTAAAAACCGGTCATTGCCGGTGTGTCCCCCGGCCTGCAGCCGCCTATGCATGGGAATAGAGAGATTAAATATAACACACAATTACGGAAGCTGCAGACGGACATTCCAATTCTAATTTTCTTATTTCTTCCGCGAATGTTTGGCGCATTTAAAAATCCCAATTAACAACACAGTTAATGAATTCCAATTTCTTATGCCTATTTCTATTTTTGGCATGTGCGTCATTCTAGGCTTTTCTTGTTACTTAATAAAACGCAGAGTGCGAGTACCACGAGCCGTCTCTTAGAATCGAGTGCCAGTTGGGTTTGGTCCCTGATTTTGGTTGTATATTGTAGGTCTATTATTTAGGGAAGTCGAGGACGGACATCCAACTCTGTATAACCCCGTTTAATTGAAATTGGAAATAGGAATTGGAATGTCCGTCTAAAGCTTCTGTACATAATGCATGCATTGTACAATTCTCATTGACCTTTTGTTCATGGGATAGGCCAAAAGAGTAGTTGATGCTATACTGCCCCAGGCATTTGGTACCTCTAGCATCGTATGTACCAAAGTAGAATACCTCTTGCACAGACTCTATGTGATGTCTTGATCCATTGGGGTTGTGGAAGCAGGATATTCTTTTGTTTGTTCTTGTATTCAACAGTGAGAAGAGGATTACAATAGACAATGCAGACCAAATGATTGCCCTCAAAACAACCATTTCAGCTTGTTATTGATGTCCAGCTTCTTATAGTCATCAGGCAACAAGTCCCAATATTCTTCTTCCAGTATGAAGAGGAGTTCACCTTTAAGCTGTCTTGTCATACCTAGTCTCTAATATAGCCTTATAGCTGTCATGGTTTGGAAGAGAAGCAACACCAACTTAATGGGGTATTTGAGACAAAAGAGCCTGTTAGGATCACTACCTTTTACCCCAGGTTACACCAGTCCATTTAGTCTTGACCTTGTACTCTTTAGAAGTAGGGGCAGACTTTACCCTGGTGTTTAATACAGAATCGTTGATGTAGTCATGCTGTGAGTCCCAGTCATCTGCTTCCAAGAGTGTTTTATCCTCTTTTTTTCAGGAACATCCCCATCAAGCTCCATCTGATGGATAGAGATAGTTTGCCTGCTGTCAAATGTTTGGCTCACCTGTTGCTCATCTTGATCAAGAGGCCTCTTTCTGATGTTTGACAATGTTAAAGAAGGAATAAAACAGTCTGTATTGATTATTATTTGATCCTCCATACAATATGGCTGACTGAATGAGCTCCATCTTATATAGACAACCCAAAATGACTCAGCACAATGACTCAGCATAATGACTCAGCACATGCTAACTGTCAGGATGTTTACAGATATTTTTGAGTAGAGTAAACAGAGGAGTATAACACAGCTAGCTGCATGTCATAATTATAATTACGTAACAAATTAATTTGTATTCACATTTTACACTTTACATTATGTTATGGAATATATTTTTAGTATATTGCTTTTATATCTTACCATCCATTTAGAGTTAATCAGCAGAAATAATTTTGAAACTTTCTTCTGCCAACAGCAATTACCCAGAGGAAATATACAAAAATACAAAACCTATATTAAATTAATCAATTGAAATTGTCTGCCTAGGATGCATAGGTATATATAATTGTCATAACTACTATAAGCTCATTTTGACAAGAAACTAACCTGTCATAGGAGTATTTAATATACATTTGTAATATTTTGTTAATAGTATATGATGACTACACATTTAGAAACTCTATAGTGTATATCATTGTTTTAAGCAATGTAGAGTGATCTACTGAGCTTTATTTAAAGGTGATATCTTGCATATACATCCATATACAGTTATACATAAGTACATGAATGTATAAGTAAGGTTAATCTGTCACTATTTTTCTACTATAACTCATACATCAGTTAACATGAAAATAATACATAGAAACTGTAAAAATGCATTGTTTGGTTAAAAAAACAGACTATCAATTTAAATCAGAGATGGATACACAGTACAAGAGTTATGAAATAATCATTGAACCAATTTATATATGTCTTACCAACATGCCCCCTTGAAAAAGAAACAAGCTATTATAGACAGAGATAAAAAATTTAAAATCAAACTAATGAAGAGATTGATAAATAAGGCATACCTCTTTCATACTCTTGATCTTCTAAGCTATTTCCAAATAACTGTCTTCTGTAAGGAATTACCTTCAATCATTGCATGTTGGATTAAATGAAACTTTCCATCTCACTCACATATAAGTTGATCAACCATCTAATATATTAGGAGAGTCAGTTTTTTTATGGACTCTACTGTAAAATTCTTTTATATAATGATACAAGAAAAAAGATGTCTGTACTTGCATGATTTCCGAAAGAAAATCAATAGTTGATAAGTGTGTCCTGTTAATTCTATTAGTAAAAAAGATGCTAAAATACTGCATGTAGAATATGTAATGAAAAAATTTTATCCACTGAAAAAATATTCATACAAAGTAACTTTTTCACATTGCATGCATAATTTTTTAAACTTTTTAAATTTCTATTTGCTACAGTGCCAAAGAGATTTACTGGTACTTGTCAAAACTCCCATGACTTATGACAACAATAAGCGAGCTTTATTGTTGAATAACTTTCAAAATTACAAGAAAGAAGTACACTTGAGATCATGATAAAACGGACATTCTTATGTAGATTTGAACGATGACCATATCTTGATAACAATTATAGCTTGAACGTTATCTCTGCTTTTGAACAGTATATAATATGTAAAGAATTAACTGTCAAAATTTGGAGAAATTTCTACGTACAGTTCTGAATATACATCTCTTTGAAAACATGAACTCATGGACGAATAAACGGACATTTAAGAGAAGTTCTTTTCTAAAGTAGGTGATAAGTTCTTGATATTTATTAACTCAAATTTGACAATCACAAATACTGTTTATTAATTATTCAAATTCACTGTGCATGAAAAAATAATTTTACTACAAAAAAGTCTAGTAGTTAATTATTATATGTCACACATAAAACAAACAAAATTTAGTGATTTTTCTTTCTTGATCCCAACACATACCATGTGGTACCACTGGAAACATTTTTCACATTCCACCCAATTAGTCGCTTTAGTGTGAAAACATAAATTATTAGAACATGCTGATAGTTTTTCTGTAATGAAATACATGAATTGTATTATTATATTGTGAATATTTTCATACTGGTTGTCAGGTTATTCTTTGACTGCTCTAGTGTAGTTTCTAAAATGGCAAGCCACTATTAAAGGGTTAATTATAGTATAATGTCACATACCATTATCACTGAGTCCATTCTTGTCATATTCACTGAGTCCTATCTTTTTTTAACTTCTCTTGCTAGTACTTTTGGTACATCTCTTCCTCCCTGTAACAAGGATAATTAACTTTAAAATACTTCAATATATATACATTACACATACTGGAAATTTGAGAATTTTTAGGTAATGTCTTTGACTGCTCTAGTGTAGTTTCTAAAATGGCAAGCCACTATTAAAGGGTTAATTATAATATAATGTCACATACCATTATCACTGAGTCCATTCTTGTCATATTCACTGAGTCCTATCTCTTCTTCACTTCTCTTGCTAGTACTTTTGGTACATCTCTTCCTCCCTGTAACAAGGATAATTAACTTTAAAATACTTCAATATATATACATTACACATACTGGAAATTTGAGAATTTTTAGGTAATGTCTTTGACTGCTCTAGTGTAGTTTCTAAAATGGCAAGCCACTATTAAAGGGTTAATTATAATATAATGTCACATACCATTATCACTGAGTCCATTCTTGTCATATTCAGAGTCCTATCTCTATCTCTTCTTCACTTCTCTTGCTAGTACTTCTGGTACATCTCTTCCTCCCTGTAACAAGGATAATTAACTTTAAATACTTCAATATATATACATTACACATACTGGAAATTTGAGAATTTTTAGGTAATGTCTTTGACTGCTCTAGTGTAGTTTCTAAAATGGCAAGCCACTATTAAAGGGTTAATTATAATATAATGTCACATACCATTATCACTGAGTCCATTCTTGTCATATTCATAGAGTCCTATCTCTTCTTCACTTCTCTTGCTAGTACTTCTGGTACATCTCTTCCTCCCTGTAACAAGGATAATTAACTCAAAAATACTAAAATATATATATACATTACACATACTGGAAATTTGAGAACTTTTGGTGACTGTTCTAGTGCACTTTCTAAAATAGCAAGCCATAAATTCAAAGTATAATTAACCTCAGGCTGTATCACTTACTATTCTCATCTACTTCACTGAGACTGATGTCTCCATCACTGGATTTACATGCTGTAGCATCTAAAGATAATTCTTCAGGATGGAATATTTTTTTCCATTTTTCATATCTGATGTCAGGTAGATCATAACCATTCTCATACTTCCTAGAAAACCGACTGTGCTTTCTTCTGTAAAATCAAATTTTGATGTACTCTGTTCACTTTGTTTTTTTTTTTTCTTTTGTCTCTCTTTCTCGGCTTTTTCAACTGCTCTTTTAAGCTTTCTCTCCTCTACCTCCTTCTTTTTCTGTTCTCGTTCCATTGCCTTCTTTTCTCGCTGTTGCTTTCTAAGATCTTTAGCTTTTAATTCATCTGCTTTCTTCATTTCTTTTTCTCTTATCAACTGAAGATTTTCAGAACTTGTTAAAACACGAGCACTGTGGTTTGTCTTTTTCTCATTACTTGGTAGCTGAGGTAAAGTAAGAAAATCATGAAGAGTAGATGGCTGAACTTTTGTAATGTAATCTTCGTCTTCAGAAAAGTTACCATAGTAACCACAGGTACTGTCTTCACTACAAGTGTCTTTCTCATAATAATCAATGCTTTCACTATCGGAAGTAATACAGGTATGAGGATGAGATTTAGCTGGGCTATACAGAGGAAGAAACAGTCTCATCTTGGAGGTTATCATATCTATTTTCCCATCCTCCTCAAGTTGCAAGTAACGTAATACTGCATACCTGTTGAGGGGGTATATACCAGTGGATCTAAACCCAGCAACAATATTAGCTGGTGTCATCGCCTTTGTCCAGGCTCGACTAAACGTTTCGGTGAAATTAAATCTATTAACAGCTTTCCCAGGATTACAGGACATGTAGAGATGACACTCATTATTGTATGCCTTTTTTAAGGGGCTAAAACATGACCTGTCCAATGGTTGACACAAATGAGTTGTATGAGGTGGCAAGCAAAATAAGATGATCTGATTTGCAGCAGCTGTCCTGATCAATTGAGGTTGGTAATGTGAAGAATGTCCATCCAGGAGTAACAAGATGGGTCGCTGTGGAGGGATGTGAAGTAAGAAGTGATTAGTAAACCATTCCTGAAACAATTCGGAATCTATCCATCCATTTTTAGACACCCTTATGCAGTACCTGAGATTTCTCCTTTTGTGAAATTGGGCTTGAGTTTTTTCCGATCAAAAATTATCATCGGAGGCAAAAGGTAACCAGAAGCACTGCATGCTGACAAAACAGTAATTTGGGCTTTATCACCACTAGTAATACAGGAAATATCTCTCTGACCTTGTACTCCAATTATTTTGCCAGGTTTATGTTCCAATGGGAACCCGCTCTCATCACAGTTAAAAATCAGCATTGGTCATTCAAGCAAATTATTAGACTTCAATGTTTCTTCAAGCAAGTCAAAATATCGATTTATGACATCTGGGTTAGCTGCAATAGCTCTACGATATGCTAATTTGGATCCATATCTTAATCGTAGTTTTGGATGCCGCTTCACAAATGAGCCCCACCAACCAGTAATGACATTGACATCTTCAACTTCACATTGACGTTTCTTTGCTAGTGCTGCTCTAACAATACAAAGAACTTGTTCCTTTGTCCGAGCGAAGCCAATTTTAGCTGAACCTACCAAAAATGTTACTAGTTCTTCTTCTTCAATGTCATTTAAGTATCGAGGGGGTCCACTGTGAGCACCAAAAGAGACATTACCAGACACTCGGTCCCATAATCTTGACTTTGGCACATTATACATTTCAGCAGCTTTTCTAAGAGTAAATCGTCCTTTAGCCACGTCCTTTGCTGCTATACGTAACTGGGTCTCACTCCACCGCTTGTAGTGCCTATTCCTTGGCTTTTTTCCTCCAGAGGATAACCTAGGCTATTAAAGAAGATGTAACTATAACATAATAAATCATATATAAACAAAGAAAAATAGACTCATGTCAGGGGCACTTAAAAAAGGACTTGCATGTTTTCAAACAATTAATTGTCTCAGCACCCAATTAAGCACATAAACTTTATGGTTTGCAATAAGTCATTTGTACAAAGGTTTTTCACAATCTTATACTAATTGTCATAGCTTTGTAGAGAGACTCCTAGTTATGTATAAAACATAGAAAGACTCTAGCTCATTGTAGTGGACTATTGCATTCTGAAGATTCAATAAGACCAGATGAAAACAAATAAGTAAGGCAGATATGTCTACTAGTATGCTTGAAGGTATACATCTCTTCTCTACTTCATAACAAAGACTATACATTGCACCAATGACTACATGTGATATAACTATATACTGCAATTATTTAGAGCCTTTGATCATATCATGAATTTTGAATAAGCAACTCATTAGAACTCATTTCTCTATCAAAATAATGACTAGTGACTTTAACATGTTATCTGCCTACCCTTCCTCCTATTTTTGTGACTATGACATCATACCTATAGTATAATAGATGGTCTATGACATATTTTAGTTTATGTGATGACTTTATCTTTTTTTCTCAAAGGTATTAAAAACAATAATATTGTCATATAGTTAATTGATTATCATTTAAAAATTTATTTCACTCAGATTATTATAAATCAAATATCTATCACATGTTTACCTACTTACAGTAAAGTTAGTCATAAAGTCAAGCAGCTATTAAGCCTTAGTACAACACTCTTATTATTAAAAAAGTGAACTGACTCTGTTATTACAGACATATTTACTAATCACTAAAATGGCCAGGGTTGACTAAGGTATTACAAACACATAGCTCAAGCCATCAAGTCTTCCACATTGACATCTATACATTATCACAAATTACCATGTTTGATTCTTTCCACGATAGTTAATACAAGAGAGTCCTGCCTAAGGTTTAACTTGAGGTAGATTTAGTTGATAGAAAGAGAAAGACTCAGAAACTGACAGAAAACTCCTAGCTAACGTTTAGACTTGAGGTTGTGTTGTCCGCCAAATCATACCACGTGCCCGCGAATACATTCAAGTCTGTAAAAGCACCAAAAACGGAGCTCTTCGACCACCATATTGTTTCACAATTCTGTTTTGTTTCATACTTTATACAAACATGCTCTCGTAATTATTCATGATTTGTGGAAGTCGAGAGAATTAATGATGACACAGTGTTAATGTAACAGTTTATATCATCCAGGTGTGTCATTGACATATCGTATCAATAATATTATTACTTTTGTTTAACACACCTTGTTAATTTATCCATTATCAATGTATTCATAATATTTATAAAAGGAGATGATATAAATGATGAGAGTTATATCTATAATATGTGTGATAAATATAAGCTCAGTCCTTTGTCACTGGACTTTAATGGGATAGGGTAAGCTAGACAATAGAAAACAATACAGATTTCTCTCAGATGACTGCAAGAGTTAAGGTTTTACTATGTGACCAATGCATTCATTTGTATAAAATTTTCATAACATATAGAATCATTATTCATCGTATCTAAAAATAATTTTAATAGTGGGCGGAGTTAATTGTGAGTAGTGTGTCACGAAAATTTTGGTCCGGGTGCAAAATTTGGACCTAGGACCAAATTTGGCAACAAAAAGTCTGCAAAATTATTCCGCCTTGCAATATTGGACCAGGCGTCTCAGACTGTGTAACTTGGTAAAGAGAAGTGGAATTTGACACATACAAATCGATTAATCACTTCTTATGTTGTGTTACTTAAATGGAGAGCTTAGCTACCTGGTGAAGTTTTCAAAGTGTCAATAAAAGCGATGTCACAGCAGAGAGAAGATGGGAACCTGACAGGGGAAGCAATAAACTACATAGAAATTGAACTTATGGCTAGATTGTTCTGCTAACCGGAGAGAAAGCATTAGGAAAGGCTGGCAAACTAGCAATGAAAGAAGGAGAAGTGTACTATGAGAAGAAGCCAGGACAAGTTTGTATTATTTTTTCTCAGTCTTTTTTTATTGTCTTAAATAATTTATGATAATATTTCTGTTTTCAGTGGGTGAGGTATGTACAATCAAAGACTGAAAAGTTATGAATTGTGTGTTGTTTGCCATGGAACCAACCTCTGGACATGTTGGTGAAAAAAGACCTATAATAGAGTTATTGAGAGATTTACATGGAAGGGAGTCATGAAAGATGCGAAGCAAGTTTTCTTAACTATAAGTTGTACTGTACTTATTGTAGGTATCTCATGTGATGAGTGTCCAAAGAACAAGCTAGAGACAAGTTGACAACTACAACCAGAGTTACACTCTATACCTGTTTATTCCCAGTACCACATCAGAATTGATTTTTTTTGGACCATTTCGCCCTGTGTTCAATCAGGAAATGATAATATTTTAACAATTAGTGATTATTTCACAAAATTGGTCACAGCAGCTGCTTTAACCAACAAAAGAGGCTGTAGGAGTGGATTATGTGTGGTTTGAAGGTAGACAGATCAATATTTTATACAATGGTAATTAATCCATTCCTTTACTAGCTTTTTATGACAATGGGTCTCTCCAAGAATTATAACATCTGATCAAGAGAGAGAGTTTAGAAATGTTTTAAAATGGAGAATTAACGAGAAAACTCAACATCAAACATCACTTAAACCACTCATATCACCCACAGGTCAGAATTCATATTTAAGTTAACTAGAATTAAACTAAGATTCTGTATTTTTTTTGTTCTTAGGCTAATGATTTAGATGAACGATTTTTAACCAACTCTACAGAGAATGCTTATTAAGTTTTGCCATACAACAAAATACTTGGATGAATATCTAAATAGCTGTATTTTGCCTATAACACCTTCCAGGATCTGAGAATCATAAGCAAACTGTTTTGAATATTGACTGCTTTCTTTCTATCCATGCATGATCTTCACTGTATTTATCATTTTGAAGTAATGTTTGGTCGTAAACCTTTTTTGCCATTGGACTATCTTTACGTATTATTAGGTTGGTGCAAATTACTTGTATGGAAAGCACTTCAGAAGAAAAAAGAGGAAGGAAAGGAAGCTAGATTATAAGTGGCAAGGACCCTTATGAAATAACAGATTTGTCCTTGGAAAGGTTTCTATAGGCTAAAACTTGGAGTAATAACGATTCGCCATGTGTGTAACCTATTGAACTTTTTTTTGTATTAGGTCCAGGACAGCTGAATCATGTGTAGGAGAGTTAAGGGAAATCATCAAAGGCTATAAAAATGACCACTTAAGGTTCATCATCAAGTCTTTTCCAATTCAATCCATCAAGTACTGTCACATCAATGAAAATCACTGGGTAACGCTAGTAATATTGGGCTGTCCTGTCCACAACCTGTTAGATATATTTGACATCATGTGATTTACTAGACTATCGAAATTTTTTTAGAGCCAAGCGCACAGATTTGCAGCAATGCTGTTCACAGACCAACCGAAATAACTGTGCGTTTTTCAGCCATTCGCTCAACAAATGTACAGAGTGATTTGGGTTTTTTCACAATAGGCTTTTGCCACATCCCTTTGTGGTGGGCAACCCCAACACAAATTGGTGATATACCTAGGTACTTACTTGATAAACATTGAACCTACATTCTATATTCGATATCATTATTGTGTATTATGACGTCATGTTTATCCGATATAAATAACCGGCATGCTTTTAGTATTTTGTTCATTTGTCATGATTGTCATTAGTTGTTATTATTTGCTACCAAGTTGTTATAGTTACGATTATTATTACTATTGTCATTGGGTCGGTTTGTTAGTTTGTACAATAGCCGTTCTTATATTCTTCAACTCGGTCACCACACAAATAACCTCACATTTCACATCAATTGAGGGACCACCTTTATCACTGTCTGAAAATAAGACAATTACCCCTTTCCTTGCCAGAAGCAAAAAAGAACGCAAACCATATGTGGCTGATATAAATTCGGCAGTGTACTGCAGCGTTGTTTGTCAACCAGAAGAGGGTAGAATGATTTTTGAGTGCAAAGACTGCCAAGAATGGTATCATGAAGATTGTGTTTGAAAGTCCCAGTGTCCATTTGGCAGACCAAGAGGCACATATCATGCTATATGTGATACTTATATAAAACTCTTATTTTAATTTAGGCATTACCTATTATTCAAACCTATATTACATACTTGTACTGACTTTATTCGATTAAACGCTAAATCCTTATTATAATCAGATCAAATTGGCCTGGGACCACGTCCTTGCTGCCAAAGTAGACCTAGTCCAAATTTTGTTGCAAAAAGTGGACCTATCTCTAGGAACAATTTGGGCAGTATAAGGGTCCAAATTAAGCAGCAAAATTGGTCCTAGGTCCAAATTTAACATTGCATAAATTGGCACCTGTTGCCCAAAGTTTGCAATGCCAAAAATTGGACCTAGGTCCACTTTTAACTAGTAAACAATATTTGCCGTGACATTGCGTTTTTAAAATAATTTGCATAACATGGTCATTTTATTAATCAATCCAATGATTACATGTAGAACCAGCCATTATATTACCACTATGTGTTGCTATTGCTGTTGTTATTGTTATTTCTCTGTTTTTGTAGTTTCTATGTGTATGACATTGCATCAGTGATGTATGAATTTTTCATGATTAATACTTTTATCAGCCACATCATTAATCCAATTATATTGTATACAATCTTTAAATAGTTTTTTAAACTAAATTCTATCAACATGGCCCAGTTTAATTTAAAAACAGAGGTAACAATACACAAAGCATACAAGTTGTTAACGCGCCCAAGAAAGAAGACCATCATCGTGGCAATACAGATTGGTTTTATCTAATGGATGGTGAAAACCCAATTGCCACACAATCTGTAATGGATATAGATAATCTAGACAGTCTAAAACAATACAGATTTGTCTCAGATGATACAAATCCTACTATGTTTTGGTATCATGGTTTAATCAAGGACCAGTTTCGTCATCAAATTTTTGTGGCTAAGATTTGTGAAAAGGGACCGTTGTTTACAACACCTCAAAAACACTATGCATACATAATAGTTACCATAAATAGTCGTTGTTTATACAGCAACTGTATGGTATACAATTTTTTTAAAAACTATTTTAACTGTATCCCCTTTTAACATGTTCTTAGGTCATGCCAGAATGGTGGCCTTTTTATGTAAATCAGGCCATATAATTAAATATCTATTAAAAGCAGGAATTTTTAGTCACCTTACATATTATCTATTATTATCTGTTCTTGCATCGATTAATTAATTATTATTTTTATTAAGTATATTGATTGTCATTGGTATTAAATCAGAATGACTGTTTATAATAATCAAATTGTTCAACTGGTGTTTCAGTAAGATCTAAGAACAATAAAAAAATGACAGAATGTAGAGTTGAAAATCTTTATTGACAGGGAAATTGCTTGTAATTGTTTAATAGTTTATCCTTAACTTCAAAGTTTTATTATTGGACATTCTTTCGATACATGTCCGAACAATTATAGTTTGGCTTTTAACACTTCTTATTATGGAAATTGAAAACTAATGATTTGCCCCATTTGAGAATTGTAGGATAAACTTTAATGTCAATGACTTCATCATTACTGCCTGGTTCTTATTAGTCAAATACACCACATCAATAATGAGAGAACAGCCCAATAAAAGTGTGATATAACTTAAATAACTTGATTAAATCTTGAAACCTAATTTATTAATTTTATTCATTTTTTATTATTATTTTACTCATCATTACTCATATCATTAAATCCGCATGCTTTTAGTCTTTATCATGTTTGTTAAATCTTATTATTATTATTTGTCTTGTGTTGGGCAAATATTGTACCACTTTCTACTGTGGTTTAGAATCGGTACTGTTTCTTGGAACAAAGTTGTATATCCACTGGTTCATGTTTTGTAGTGTTTTAAGTATCATATTGATGGTCTTAGGAAAATAGTAGGGTCCTCTTCCTATTTGGTTACTGGTTTGCATTGTGCCTCTACCTTGTAACTATACTTCATAACTTTGGTAGTAATAGTTTTTTTTTTTATGGAGGATCTTCACCCCACATCTTTTAGTTATATTTTTCATTACACAACCCACCATCTCTTTAAATTCTGTCTACCAGTTACGTAATAAGTTGCACTTCAAACTTGCTGACTTCATTATTCATTTTCCCCTGAAAAATGTTAACCAAAATAAAATTACTTTAACCAGTTTCAAAGCTTTTCCATTCCAACAATCTGACAGCTACTAAACAAGAAGGTACATAAAACAATTACAATGTAATACAATAAACAACCAGGTTTAATGGGTGGGTGTTAATTAAAACTGTGTTAAAAAGAAACATAGGTACACACAAGCTTGTTTGATTTGGGTTATGTTGTTACATAGAAAAAATTTTATTAACCCATAGTTTCAAATGAATCTTAACCCATTAGGGGGAAAAGTAAATTTCATTAGCTGCTTTATTTATGGGGTTACTTAAGTTAATTTTATTCTATGACAAAACTAGTTAAAATCTTGAAATGGCACCTAACACACAATGAAAATACAAATTTATTAAAACTTTTAAAAGATGTACCCTTAAAAACAAATTAAAAAT
Source organism: Gigantopelta aegis (assembly GCF_016097555.1). NCBI lineage: Eukaryota > Metazoa > Mollusca > Gastropoda > Neomphalida > Peltospiridae > Gigantopelta > Gigantopelta aegis. Next base: position 604 of record NW_024533693.1, on the reverse strand, counting down.
TTGTCCCAAAAAATATTCCATGAAATGACATTTTCATATAAAGAAATGAAACTATTTATTAAAATTTATATTAGTACTTTTTAACTCAATTCTTCCTAACATTTTTTTTAAGGAATAAATTCTTATGCCCCAATTCAAACCCATAAAATAATAATAAATACTTAAAGAATAATTTGGGTCCTTCCGGTCCAGTACAAACCCAAAAATAAATCAAATTATTTAAATTTTAATAATAAGACATGGCCTGGACAACCAGATGTTTGGGAACTTATTTTAATTGGGGAAAAAAGTTTTTTTATTGATTAAAATTTTTATCACAAAATCAAACTCCAATGTAAAGCTATTTCCTTGTACCGTAACATATTTTGAACTGATTTTGTCTAAAAATTAACAAAACCATTTATCCATCAAGTAACCTTTAAATACCCACCCCCTTTTTCTGTTCTCATTTTTACTTTATGGTTAAAATGGTTCTTACCAAAAATGATCTACTAACTAAAAACTAACCAAAAACTTAGTTAACACTAGCTCCTTGAAGTCGGAGATTTATTAGGTTCCTGGTCAAAGAAATAAAAATTTTGTTATCAAATCCCAGATTAAAAAG
>NW_024533692.1:0-33770 GCF_016097555.1 Gigantopelta aegis | reverse complement strand
GCCTTCCTTTCCCCATTTGTATTTGGGTCCGTTGCACAGTTGATCATCAACTCTCTGGCCTAATGGAGTCTTCACCACTTTATGACATGAAGAGGTTGAGAGATTTGACCACCTCTTTTTAAAAAGATGTTTGTCATAATGTGACACATGAAACTACTATTACAGCCCTTATCTGAGATCACTAAGATACAGAACAGCTTGCACAATGATGGTGCTAGATTAGATTTGGCAGCTAATGGGTTTGGCGGAATCTTTCCCTTCCCAGGACAAAGAGTATTCTTGATGCCAAGAGTGGTTAACTCTCTATCTACAGATCTACCAAGGACTTTTCCATTCAAGACGGTATAAGAGATAGAGGACATGAACAAGAGAAAGTATGACCAGAGGAGACATGGAGATTGAATATGACTGTTTTTCTCCTCCACAATGACTCTCTGGTCCCTGTCTCACCTCTAGATATAGAACGTATTGGCTCAGTTACAGTCAGAGAATTCTACCATTCTAAGGTCAACAATTTGTTGTTAGAGGTATTTGAGTCTACGTGGCACGGGCTTCATTTGAATTCCATACTGGATATTTATATGGCCATCTTTGACGTCATAATCTACAACTGACTCCTGCTCAAATTTGTTTTCTTTTGCATTATTGCTTACCTGTTAAAATGATGTAAGCAATTTTTTTTAGTTTAAAAATTCTTAAAATTCCAAAAAATATGTGTAATAATGGTCTCATGTAATTTATTGTTTGTACTCATCCAAGTTTCAAATTTTTTTAACAAATCCTGCGTCTACAATATTATAGAATATATATATATATATATAATAGATAGTATTATGCATTATTAGTTAACAAGTACATACACTATGATTAGTAGTTATAATAGGTTTAGTATGTAACTTATCCTAAGAAGTACATATTATATGACTTCAAACTTTCCTCTTTTCTTTGGAGAAGGGGTTGGCTAGCAAGAATCTAGTATTTAGAGTTTAGTTCTATATAGTTTATCGCAATTAACAAAGTACAATCATATATATATATAGATAGATATATAATATTAAGATATATTTAAGTCTTAGTATACATGCCCGCCTATAGATAGATTTTTTGTCTGAGATATGGATGGGGGGTCACTAACAGACAAAATTGGTGTATAGTTTTACCTTGGAATGTAGCCATACATCTCTCCCCTTCCTCGTACAATCAACTGGATATTGTTGATGTCCTTTTGTATTCAAATCACAGACTAGTAACAATCTCCTGGTAACGATTATGATTATTACACTGATGTACATGTACGTAACACCACTTGTACTAATAAAGAAGGTACTTGTACCTATAATATATATAGACATATTTGCTGCCTATGATAAAACAGTCTACTTGACCTTCGGCAGATGTTCCATTGATTAGGAGGAACCGGGTGTGCTCGTATACTTGCACAGTGCTAGGTACAGCCTACATTTGATGTGTGCCTTAAAAAAAAAAAAAAGGGGGCATATGGATATAAAAATTTCATATATAAATAAATTATCTTTCCTGATCAAAAAAGTGCAGAACTGATGATGCACCTATAGCAATATAATATAATGACACTTGCAATATTAATTGTGAGATACTAGGTACTTGATAAAACATGCACCTTACAGTATAATTATTATTCAGTTTATTGTGTATTATAGTACTTCCCATGGATCGATATAAAAGACCGCATGCTTTAGGTAATTTTGGTCCAGTTGTCATGAGTTGTGCATTTGTTGTATTATTTAAAACAGTTGGTATAGTTATCATTTATATGACTATTGTCATTGGGTCGGTTTGTAGTTGTAACAAATAGCCGTTCTACAATTCTTACACCGGTCCACACATTGGCGACGAGGGTAATTTGGAAACTTCATCCTTCTCTATTCTACTCTGCTGAAATTGGCAACTCACGGTAAAATGTCTTTCATTTGACCCAGACAAGGAACAATGGACTTCGTACGCCGAAAGATTAGATTTTCTATTTTGAAGGCTAATAATGTCACCTTGGCAGAAACTAAAAGAGCATCTATTCTAATGTTTGCGTTTTCCCCCCCCCTTCTACATTCCAACTATTGAAAAGTTTGGTACCAACCCTAATTACTCCTAAAGAAAAGACCTATACTGACTAAAAGAGTTTCTTGAGAAACATTTCAATCCTACGCCATCTTCGAGTAGTTCAACGTGCAAATTCACACACAAGAATAAGAAAATCAGGGTGAATCCGTTGCCACTTATCGCTGAAATTACGTGCGTATCTCGGAAACATTGTGATTTTGGTGACACATTCGATTTAAGGCTTAGAGATAACTTTGTGGACTCGTTTGTGGAATAAACCAGAAAAAAACCCGTATCCAAAGAGTGATTACTCAAGAGCCTAACTTAACGTACAAAGAGGGCTTTCGAAACAGCCAAACCGCAGCTAGGGATTGTCAAGAATTACTCAGGCAGCCACCATCTACAAAACGTTAAACCGATTGCTGTTCCCTCGGTGATGGACAAAACTGGTCGGAGCCCCACCACAGTAGCTGCTACGATGGCAATGTTTTAGATGTGGGTGGTAACCATTACGCTATAAAAATGTAATTTTCAAGATAGGAATGCCATGAAAGAAAAGGTCACTTAGCTAGAATTTGCCGAAGCAGCAAGGAGAGCTCTCGCCTCAACTCAGGATGGAAGAAAGAAAAATTAACAAAACCATCTTCTAAGGATCCCACCCCGCACGACACTACTCACACTATAGGTCAATTGCAGCCTTGCTTAAGGAAGAAGCCATGCCTATAGAACAGATCCACTCCTTCTACTTCAAGGATCTACCTATGGTTTACAACTACCAGGGAAGATCCAGATCTATTTTAGGTCACAGTTCAAGTGAGCAGGTTGACCTTCCCATGGAATAGATACAGGGGTTCCCTCTCACTTATTAGTGCAAACAACTTACTTCACATTGTCAATCTTTAGGCCCACTTACTCCATCTAAGTTACACTCACTACATATACAGGAGAAAAGGATTTTTCCTCTAGGATCATTAATGTCCAAGTCAACTACCCAGTTCTGCAATGGCATATCTCCCACATTAGTGTTCCAGGAGATGTCCAACGTTGCTAGGCCGTAACTGGCTTGAGGAAAATCAAGATAAATTGTAAGACATAAATTACTTAACACTTTGTCCTACCTTAGAACAGGTTTTTAGATTCAACATTCATCGGTTTTTTTATTTCAAGCATTGGCCGGTGATTAAGAGTTACAGCAAAGATCCTAGTCAATCCAGAGTACTCGCCCCCGGTTTTTTAAAGGCCCGCCCAGTTCCTTATTCTCTGAAAGAAAAGGTTATCAAGGAACTACAGCACCTACAGGACTACAAGTCATTAACTCCAGTCAAACACTATGACTGGGCCGCTCCCATAGTGCCCATTGTGAAAACAGATGGATCAATTCGCTTATGTGGAGATTGATAAGGTCCCATAAATCCCAGCTCTCATTCCAGATACATACCCCACTCCTCGTGTGGATGATCTTTTCACTGCTCTCCCTGGAGGCAAGATTTTCACTAGCTAACTAGATCTCAGTCATGCCTACCTTCAAGTACCCTGATGACTCCTCCAAGAAATACACTACCATAAATACACCAAAGGGACTATTCCAGTATGAAAGGACTACCCTTTGGCATCTCTTCTGCCTTCCAAATTTTTTTTTCCAAAGAATCATGGAAACCCTCTAAGTGACTTACCCCATGTCTATGTTTATTTAGATGATATTCTTATTCAGGTACAAGTGAGCAGGACCACCTCCAAAATTTACACATTGTCCTACAACGCTTGGAAAATGCAGGCCTCACCTTAAGAAAATCAAAGTGCAAGTTCAGGGTCTCATCAGTAGAATATTTTGGCCATATTATTGATGCAAATGGACTTCATCCTCAGAATCGAAAGTCAAAGCCATCAGAGATGCACCAACACTACAAGCTGTCACAGAACTTAAATCCATTTCTGGGTTTACTAACTATTACCATAAGTTCTTACCAGATCTCTCTACTATACTAGCCCGCTGCATCAACTTCTCCGGAAGGATGCTAAATGGATTTGGTCCCAAACACAGGATAAAGCCTTGTCAACAAGCAAAATCCTTGCTTCAGTTTTCTCCTTACTTCAGTCTTCATCTTAAACTTGTCCACTATGATGAAAAGAAACCCCTCATCCTATCCTGTGATGCCTCTCCCTTGGGTTAGGTGCAGTACTAAGTCACGGATGGAAAATAATACCGAAAACTGATTGCTTTCAATTCCACGTACTCTAACCACAACAGAAAAGAAATATTCTCAATTGGAGAAGGAAGCCTTGGCAATTATTTTGCTGTAAGGAAATTTCATGGATATTTGTATGGACGAAACTTACATTATATTCTGATCACAAGCCTCTCCAATACATCCTTGGTGAATCAAACCAGATACCAACCACCTACCTCACCTCGTATACAACAATGGGCTATCAACCCTTTAACTTATTCCTATACAAAGCAAACATAACCAGGAACCAGTTAGGCAAACGCTGATGCTTTAAGCAGGTTGCCATTACCAGACACACCCAAACTTGTTCCTGTAACCAGGCTGACATTAGGTACTACTAAACCATTTGGCGAATCAGTCATACATGCACCACAAATCAAAAAACATGGACAGACCAAGACCCATACTTTCCACGTGTCCATAGATTGTCTGACTGGCTGGTCATCATTTATACATCCCCCAACTCCAACCATTTACGCAATGTTATACAGAACCTCAGCGTTATTGATGGGTGCCTTCTCAGGGGTTCTCATGTCATCATTCTCTCAAGGTAGAAAAATATGTCCCTTATCTCAACTCCATGATAACCATCCCGGTATCAGCAGAATGAAAAGGCCTTGCCCAGTCTAATATGGTGGCCAGGTCTAGATAAAGACATTGAGAACGTAGTCAAACCACTGCAAACATGTCAGACGCACCTTCCTACCCACCCCAAACGATTATTCACCTTGGGAATACCCATCAACTCCATGGACGGTTCATGTTGACCGTGCTGGTCCATTTCTCGGCAAATATTTTTTCCTCCTCATGATGCCTATTCACGCTGGATGGAAGTTACATAGTTAACTTTACCTCAGCTGAAGTACTATTAAACCCTCCGACATATTTTTGCAATGCACGCGTACCACAAACAATTGGTATAGGACAATGGTCCAGCATTATCAGTCACGATTTTAAAAGTATCATGGACAAAAAAGGTATCCGACACTCCTTACTTCACCCATACCACCACCACTCATGGTCTAGCTGAACGTGCAGTTCAGACCTTCAAAATACCATAAAGAAATTGAAGAATGGATGGGACTTTGAACAAGACTTTCCGTTTTCTTTCTACAGTATTGTATTACCCCACAGTCCACATACAGGTCTCTCTCCTTCAGAATTGCTGATGGGTAGAAGACTACGAACAGTTTTTGATCTCCTTCACCCCGATATACCAAAGAAAATTGAACAGAAACAAGAAAAAAATTCAGCAACCACGTCAAAAGATTCGTACCTTTTCAGTAGGAGACAAACTTTGATGCAAAAAATTATTCAAGTTCCATCTGCATGGATTCCTGTTACAGTAATCAAATTACAGTCCAGGGGTCATACCATGTAGAAAACCAAGAGTGGATATTGTCATCCGTAGACATGTTGAGCAACTTCGTTCCAGAAGTACTGACAGCAAAGAACTACAAATTGAAAAACAAAGATCAGACAATTTTGGATGATTCTCCCATGTAAACAACCCCAAAACTTTACACCTCCTACAGTTACAGTATCAGCACCTGCCAATATTCATACAACACCGTTGTTATGTCGCTCGAATAGAGAGAAAAGACACCTGAGCGTTTTGGCCCGTATATTTCATCCTAAAGGGAGGAGTGTGATATACTAGGTAACTTGATAAACATTGAACCTACATGTATAAGTTATATATTCATTATTGTGTATTATTACGTCATGTATCGATATAAATACCGCATGCTTTTAGTAATTTGTCAGTTGTATGAGTTGTCATTTGTTGTATTAATTTGCTACAATTGTTATAGTTATCATTATTATTACTATTGTCATTGGGTAGGTTGTTAGTTGTACAAATAGCCGGTTTTCTACAATTGTTCACTCGGTCACCACAATAATGTGTATATACTTACTGATAAACAAATTTCAGTAGATGGTCGTAGTAAGATATATTCCAGTATTTGAGGATACACAAACAGATGGGTTAGTTAATATAGTACCATCTACTATATCATGAGCTGTCACAGTATATTTACCGCTAACTGGTAGAGTTATATACTGATATACTGTATACTCTCCTCTATACTGGATTTAGTTATATTAATAGACTTCACAGTTCCTTAGAAGACGCTCCTAAATATCACATGACATCCTCAGCACTAGATTTTTCAGCAAACCTACACTCTACAACACTGATCCATTATTAGAGTAATATCGTAGAGTGAGTCCTTGGATATGGTAGGTTGCTATGGTAATATGAAAGTGTCTGTTACATAATTTGAACTCACTGAAGTATGACTCATTTTCTTGTTTTGGAATTATTCAAATAACCCAAAATACCACCAATAAAGATGTAGTTCAGTTGAGGATCAATATTCAAAACAGTATAATTGACGGTGAGTGTACTGCTTATCTTTTTGATGTCATTATTTTTCTCTGGATATTTGGTTTGTTTTTGTTCCATTAACAAGTAAACTCTCTCTTGTAATACCAAGTAATGTACTGTTACAAAAGTCTAGGATTACCAAAACCTATATATAATATGTGATAACATAATTGTGCAAAGTTTGTTATCCTCATAGTAACTTGGAATTGTATATTAAAAGTGTTGTTATACTTGTTAAAGATAACCTCGTGTTTTTGAGAGGTATATACTTGCGTAGTTCTCTATATAAATGTAGTAATTTGGCATTGATAATAATATTAACTACCTTCAATTTAATAGTAACATTACTAACTATATTTCCCACTATGAGCTATAACAGTAGCAGTGTAAATATCACAGACTGTGAGGTTATATAACTCATAAAATGTATCATTAGTGAATATCATTATATAGTAACTGGCCATGTTGGTTCTCTATATAAATGTGATATGATAGTGGATAATTTTGAAATGGATGAGACCAGGTCAACCAGCTTGGAGATATGGTAAGTTTCAAATCAAATTGAAGCCTTTCTACTGGTGAGATACCTGTCATATCAAATATAGTGTTACAATGAACTCTAATAGAATATCTAGCTGACCTTCAACTGTTAATTTAGCTCCTTTTGATTCAAAAGTTAGGACTCAAAATGATACATGCAACAGTTATTTCATTATTAATAGGTAGTGCTCTATAGTTAGTACTGATGACCACACATCAACTGATATATTGTTTGTAGTTACTGATATCTCTCTGTCTTTCGTTTGATGGTATCAGTGATGAATTACCCTCTATCGTCCAGAACAGCTCATTCCAGTACCCTCACAGGTAAACTTAGCTAAGTCATACAGTTGAGCAATGATAGAGAATGGGTTGTTGTTATATCTGTACAAGAGAAACATGATAACTAGTAATGATTGCTACTTACTAGCACTTCCATCTCTAACTAAAATAAAGATCACAAGAAGCAACCAGTTCATTCTCTAAATCTAATTAATTTTTAAACGTGTAAACATCGCCCCCAATAATATTCATTAGCTAACTAAGCAAACAACTGAAACAAGTAAATCTTTGTATGTAAAAACCAATATGTCATTTTCGGAAATTCTTGTACAACACATCATTTAATACAACATAATATTAAAAAAGACATACATGTAAGAGGTTTGTATATATATATATATATATAGATATATATAATATATATAATATATATATAGATATATATTATATGCATATACTAAGTGTGATTATCATTATTTCATACACCATATAACAATTAGGCAATTTTGAGTAAACAGAGCAGTGACTGCACCATCAGAAGAACAAGTACTAGTAACAGTAACTACATAAGAGTCTCACCAGTAGTGATTTCCTAACTTATTCGAGAAAAAGGGACATGATTATACCTTCGTTTCCTGTTGTGGGAGTGCTAGTGCTAGAGTTTATTAAAATGTAAACAAATGCGTGGTTGGTGGCTGTAGCAACAAAGGTGTGCGTTTATTCTTGTTTCGTTTATGACACACATTACAATGACTAATGAGTTAAGCAAGTAAAAGAACAAGAGATTTTTGGTCATCAGGAGTATCTATGTCATAGACTAGCAAGGGCTCCTACAGCACCACAATAATAATGTCAAGTGAACTGATCTAAAAACCTCTCCTGATTGCTGTGTCCCATACTTGGAGCTTCACTGATTTACCAGAAATTCTAATAAATGGGTTTGAAATATAAGTTGTTACTTAAATCTAATTGTGTTGTCAATATTTTCATTGGACATACAAGCAATGTGTAGATTTGTGGAAAAACCCCAAAAGAGCAGAAGGACTTTATGGGTTATGAGAAAAGAGAAAAAAAGGGTAAAATCAATAATTTTACTACATTATTTAATCTTTACTTAAGAACATGTTGTGAATCAGTGAATTATCAATACCAAAAGAAGCTACATTGCCATGACTCAATAGAACCTACAATTCAATTGGTATGCTATAAACTGTGCTAGAAGTTCACATATGATTTTGTCATTCTGTTAGTGTAACTCAATTGGAATTGAAGTAATAACAACAGTAGGTTATTGTAAGAATGCCAAATACAAACAATTTAAATAGTTTGATAAAATGTGAATTGCTCACTGTTTATATTATTAATGAGATATCAGTGTATGTGCTACTTGGTTCTACTGGTTAACATGTAAGATTAATTATTATAGTTATACTGATAGAATCTAGTGCTGCTTGTTACCATCAACTGTAATTTTTGATGTCCTAATTAATGCAAAATGTTGTTACTTAAAACCATGTTCAGAATATAATAGTGGCCATGATCCCTTTCACGAATGTCTTTATCCATTTTAAAAAAAGAAAGAAGCCAGTAAGATTTCAGAAATGGTCAATCCTCAGTACTATTAATTTTCAGGTATCCAGGCATTAGAAAACTTGATCCAAATATCAGTACCAATATGTTTATGAGTTTTGATGGAAAATTGTCAATCTCATATCAAACCTTAGCTTTGAAAGTTTTCCTTAGCGTATTCATATTTGAAAATTTTCCTAATGTGTTCATACACTTTCTCTAAAATCTATTGCTTTTCATATTTGGGATGACAATAATGTTTGTTATATTATTAATACAATAAGATAATACAATAAGATCACTTACCATTAGATTTCTGTTTGTAGTATTACATTGCAATGAAAATTGCAAATATGACAACCTATATTCAATGGTGCCCCATATTTGATATGTTTTACATATCAAATAATAAAAATAGTTAATATATAACTGTTTCACTAAATTAACAAATTAATTGTTAAATAACAATTTAATATGCTAGTGTGATAGTTCTTATGTGGATGAGACCAGGTCAACCAGTCTTTGGATGTAACTGTGAAACATGTTATCGGGCGAATACTGTGTTTTAGACAGAATACTCAGTAAAGTAACATTAAGCGGGCCTAAATATCCTTTTAAAAACTAGTAGTTTTGTTCAATGACATACAAAACATGCCAAACGTTTTGTCATAATAACTTCAAATTAACTCATAATAAGTTACAACAATAAATCCACAAGTTCACTTTGTTGCCTTAAAAATTAAAATTTAGGCTTTTGGTCCACTTGCTATTGGAATTCTATGTGAAAATTTGCTCGATTTGCAAAAAATAATTGCTGGAGAGAATTATCATTTAGCTATGAGCTTTTATGTAATTATCAATAACTTTGAAGAAACTTCAAAACCTCAGATGTGGGTGTGTTAGAAGACAAAAGTGTTTCCTTGCACTCATACACCTGTTCATTTAAATCTAAACAACTACTCATTACTACTCTAATTTTAACCCCTGGCATTAAACCTAAGTGAGTAGATGATTGATAGACAAAGTTGGTGGATTAGTATATTTTGTTCTCTTTTTTTAATAATTCAGCTGTTTGGACAGCTCATGAGTACCAGAGACATATAGACTTGTACCTGTACTTATTAACAAATGGTCCACCACTTCCTGCCTATACTAGGACTCCTCCAATATAGCAGATACCAGACCCCCAATGCATGAAGATATGGAGGAGATATAGTTTAGAGCTATATACTAAAGACAGGCTTAGTATTTCAAGAGTGTCCAGCTTATATTAAATTACCACTAAGTTCTAAAATCAGCAAAATAATATAGACATACCTCATGCACTATTGTATATAGCATACTGGAACTTCTTTCATTTAAAAGTACATGTTGTTTTCAGCAATATTAATTGCAATAGAGTCTGTGTTGTTGAATAATTGTTTAGTGTGTGATCATACCGTAATATTTGAGTTCTTTAAAATGTAAATTATCATTAACTGCTTCAGGTTTAGAGAACAACAAAAAGAGAAAAATATGTAGTCTTATCAAATATCGTCTGTAGTGTATGTAGTCAATAACATCAACAACATTTATTACTACTTAATATAACAATAGTAATTTCTCTTTTTCAATGAAGTTAGTTTAAAATAACTAATATTTGTGTTTTTTTATGATGTCATTTTAGCTCCTAGATCTGCTAACGAAAATACTACATTTACTATTCTGGTCCTATATAAATAATGAAGTCAAGTTGATGTTTAATATACCAGTGAGTCTATCCAATAGTGGTTACTATATGATTATCATAGTTACTGTAGATTATTCTGGAATGTTCATCTGAAGCTCCAGAGAATGCTACAGTCACTGTACAATGTGATGATGTAGTTATTTAATAAAACATATCTAGTAGAATATACCAGTCAACTTATGAACACAAGAGATAATCAACCATTGTCAGCTCATAAACATCAATTTGGAACTCCAGAAACACATTTCAGTTTATTGTCATTGTCACAAGTTCTTACTTTATGTCATAGTGCCATGTTCTTTATTCATACTGCATTTATTTGAGAAATATTTGAATACATTTATGAAATATTTTTCAGTAGTTAGAAAAACAACAACAGCTGCATATTCAAAACAATAATACACAACATATACATTATAGGTTTATCACTTAATTGCATGGACATTAACAGTAGCTACTATAATCATATGACTAAAAGCAGTAGTACCAAGCCTTCTTTAGTCATATCTTGGATGAGATCTGAAAAGGACATGAAACAAATTCATAGTTTGTATTAAAATCATGCTAAATTATATATAGATATACCACGGAGCAAACCTGATTGGTCAAGTGATAAGGTGCATGGCATAACTTTAATAAAAGGCTCTTACGAATGGATCATTGCATACTTTCTTTAACACTGGAACAGGTGTGGAAGGAACTGATGGTCTGTTCCAATGTACTAATGTAGCAATGCTGGTGGCCAACGAGAAACTAAAAGGGATGTATTATGTAGTATTAGGGTTATATATACTATAGTAATCCCACATACTTTCTCCAAGTGGTTTCTTCCTCCTCTTTCGAACATAAGGCAAATCAACAATACCATAAATATAATCACTATCAGTATAACCACAGCAGATACTACTACACCAGGTACTAAATAGAGAGTTACTGGAACTACATGAAAATGATCATAATGTGAACTTAATCATGTGACTACTATTAGATATTCCACTAGTAGGTTCTATTGATGTTATTATGTTGATAGTACTAGTAATGTCAATGATTAAAGAGACAATTTCTTTACTTGATGTAGCAACTACAAGACATCATAAAACAGTAAATCAAAAGCTCTACTCAATATATATACTTACTTATATTAATACTATAATGAAATGAAAGAACACTTTATAATATATACACTACTTACTCGTAATAATAACAGTAGGAGATGGTAGTAGTAATATATACTCCAGTACTTGAGGGTATACAACAGATGAGTTAGATATGATAGTACCATCTACTATATCATGAGCTGTCACAGTATAGTTACCACTAACTGGTAGAGTTATGTACTGATATACTGTACTCTCCTCTATACTGGACTTAGTCATGTTCATTGACTTTACAATTCCTTTAGAATACTCTCTAAATATTACATGACATCCATCAGCAGTAGATCTCTTAGCAAACCTACACTCTACAACAACTGATCCATTATCAGAAATAGTACTGCAGATATAGAGAGAGTCTTTGGACATAATGAGTTGCTAATGAAAAATATTGGAAAAATGAAAAATGGAAGGATAATACCATTATTTTTCTAGATATATCCAACCATATAAATTATAAAGAGATTTACCTAATGAAGTGTTAAAATAGTACATTGTCTCATTTCCAGTACTAGCTCCATTAGTAGCTGATATAGTTACTGTATATATCTCATTAGATATAATGATATCACTTAGTAGATAATATATACTAGTACTAGTAGTGATGTTAGTAATGTTTAAGTTCTAATATAGTAATAGTATAATAGAGTATAGGACAACCAGGTAGATATGGAGGAGGTAACCATGTCAACAGAACACCTGTACAATTTAATGTACTATTTAGAATGACTGGATCAGGAGGGACCTATAATATACGATAGTAAAGAGGTTCTGCAAGACTATATTTTTTTCATCAATATTATTAATGTTTCTGTTATTTCATTGTTGATTTAATTTACTAAAGATATCAATATATAGTATATATATAAGAACATGCAGAAACATACTTAAAGAAAAAACTACTATTTTTATAGAAATAACCCTAAACATAGTCTTTGTTGAATTTCTTCATAACACCACTCACTTTTCACACTCAAAATAGCAAAACATAGGCAAAATGTTACAATTATTCTTAATTTATTAAGCCACACTTAATGATTATATATGTGTGTGTGTGTGTTAGTGTGTTTGCTATATAACACTGACCTTGTACTAATAATGTGAAATTATTTGAACAGTAAAGAAAGCTTCCACCACTAAGTGGCCTGATAAGAATTTGAACTAAACTATCATTATAAGATAATTTGACATTGGGGATAGTTAATGTGACAACACAGACATTGGAAATATTGTACAGAGGACCCCTCTACAGGATCTAGATCTTGCTGACTGTCATGATGATACACTTCAATTTTATATTCATATGGTCCACAAGGATGTAGTCCAGTGATATTAAAAGTTAATTTAAGAGAAGATCCTTCACAAGATGTGATATCTGGCAAATAAACTGATCTGATCTGAGGAATCTGGACAAACTGAGAAGTATGTAAATTTTGATTAGTATTATTATACTTTAAAATACACTTACTACTTAGACAAGGAGATAAAAGAGACAGTAAGAGGGACGACAACAAACCACCAGTACACGGTCGAACTAGTGTTATGCATATTAGTATTTATGACCAACAATAAAATTTTTATATATCTAGAATACTTAACAATACATTAATTTTAATACTTAGACAAGAAGAATATTATAAAGAAGGCGAAACTAAGGCCGGAGAGTAGCCAGACGTAAACAACTAGGCACTGCCCCCACCTTTTTCCAGATTGTAAAGAACACTTCCTGCCAGTATTAACAGAACTGAGTCAATATCACAATGGAAAAATAAATCGGTTTTTTTTAACTTATCTATAATCATTCACTTGAATATAATACAGAATGAGACACGAGAAGTAGTAAAACATTGCTTTATTAAATAACATACAAATTAACACCTGACAGTCATTGTTAAAGCTATAAAAAATCTGTCAAATACCTCATTAGTTCGACACAGAAATTTTTATGAATGCTGGACTGTGTGTGAGGGCTATCACTATGGAATGTATTATTGGTCAGCCCTCCAATCAAACAGATGTTATTTTAAGGAATTAATTTGTTGAAGGACATGGACTACGAAATCCATAGTAATTAGGCATCAGTCAAATGTTCTTAATACTTTAATGTATTTGATAGGCAAGTATGCAAAACTAAATGACATAAATTGGTTATAACAACCATTCTATTTTAATAAAGAATAATTTACAAAACTCTCCAAACTACTATAGCATGCATTTTGATATCATAACACGTACATATTTGGTAACTTTACTCTCCTATAGGTTTATTGAGTGAAGTAAACTAATGTTCATTTAACTCAAGTCAACACTACTACTGTACAGTTATCATATAGTTCTCTTCCTACTTTAAAGGGTGTCCCTATATTAAACTATTCTATTGAACTATTCTCATCATCTAATAACTTAACATCAGAGATATACTGGACAACAGAGGAGACAATATTAGTGTCATTAAAAATCCTTGTATTAACTATTCACTACAAATATCAGCTTGGAACAATGTAGGTAAAGAGAATATTACTACATTACCATTATACTATATCAAGGTTAGTATTAGTTTAAGTAGTTGGATGTACATGTGGTAATTTAAGGAAATTACCTCTTCTCTTTCATCTTATCATTTACTAGTCCCCATAACTCCTCCTTATACTCTTAACACTACTGTCAAGTTTATATCTGATAATAACTATATTGATGTGTCTGTAGAGAGTATAGTAAGTATATTAACTAGTATATTATATATTACATTAAATTAGTACTGTATTAATATTGAAACTATTGATCTTAAACTGTTTAGATTAGTACTGACTGTGTTGGAAGGTTCCAGATAATGTCACAATATTACTGGTTCCAATGTATACAGCAACATGTCATTTAACTATTAATGGTAGTGATTGTAATGAAGTAACAATATCAATACTTAAAGAGAAGAGATGGTTGGTACAGTGTTAATATATCAGATCATGTAGTACCACAAAGACATTATCAAATACATTTAATGTTTGTAAATAAAGCTGGTATAACGCCAATGTCAACAGCAATGATCAGTGAGTGAGACATTTAATAGATTATTTTAATTGTTTATTTTATTAGTATTAGTTATAACACATCCGGGAGTGCTGTGGTTGATTATAAATACAACCACAGCACGACGGATGTGTTTTATAGTACGTTGCTAGGTGGTTGCTTGGCAACATCGTGACGTAATTGCAACGCACGACAACGTGTTTGTGAAAAGGCGACTGGATTCAAGCTTTTCATATAACGATATACGCCGAATAGCAACAGATATAATGTTTTTGGAGGATAAAGCCGCCGTCTTGTTTCCTGGTCTCTGCAATAAAAAGGCCTAGCCACTTACTCAAAATAGTGGGATCAGTGCTCTGTAACAACGCCTCTGGAACTTGTTCTTCTGGGTTTTCAGCATACATAGCATTTCGAGCTTTACTCATTCGTTATAATTTTTAACAGCCCACATAGTCGACTCTTGCGTGTTCTTTGGTTGGAACTGCACACTTAATATATCTTTCTCGCATTTACCCAGATATTGCACTGTGGTTTCAGTAATGCACTGTGGTTTTGATAATGCATTGTGGGCTGGGTGAGGATGTTTTAGTGATTTAATGCAGCCTTATAATCATAGCAACCACCTAGCAACGTACTATAAGGTACATTTTCAAAACAGAGAGCTACAATTGAATATAGTAATGATTATGTATGTATTAACTGTTATTTTGCTGAAGGCTCAACATCATCTGGTTGTCATGGCTATTTTTGTTGATATCCATGAAGTATTACATAATCAAACATTTACTTGTACCAAGAAGTGACATACCTCCTAATTTTGGACGTAATTGCGAGGTGTTTGTAATCAGGTAAACGGAATATTGTGTACAGTGATCTTTGATAGAGGTAATATTAAAAAACTGAGTGTTATTGTAAGCCATCAATTAGAAACTACGACAATCAAAACATCATCTTCCTTTATTGGTACATGTAATTAGTTGTATTATCACTGTGTATGTTAGAGTATTGTTATTATATTGATGCTGAGTCATTGTCATTGTTCCCTCAACAGATACTAGTACATCTTCTCAGTTAATAAACACTGTTGCCACTACAACAATAGAGAACCTTCTGGTCAAAGTAGTACTAATGATATATCTTTATTACTTATTATATTATTTGTTACTGGAGGAGTACTATTATTAACAAGTATTATTGTTATATCATTAGTTGGTTGTTTAATACGTACTAAGAAAAGAAGACAAGGAGATTAAAAATATGTAAGAACAATAACTTACCAAAGTCCATTTGTTTGACATCATAGATTAATTTGTTAATCATAAATTGTTTTTTTTGAGAACCTTCCATATAAATACATATAGATATGTATCATCTCCATAATATATCACTTGTGTTTGTAAAAGTCAAACCAAATGAAATTCAAATGGATGGATGAAATGTATGAATAGATATATATATGGATGGATGGTTATAAGAGTAAATGATCTAATAGACAGAAAAAGTTAATGGATTAAATAAAATTTATTCTTTATTTTAATAATACAGCTGTTTGGAAAGCTAATGAGTGTCAGAGACACACAAAGTTGTTCCTGAATACATTAACAGATGGTGTACCACACTCCATTACCTCCTAGGACTCCTCCCACCAACAGACATCAGATCCAATGTTATGATAATATGGAGAAGATCCAGTTTAGAGCTACTAACAGACAGGCTCTAGAACTTCAAGAGTGTCCAGCTTATACTAAATTATCACTACAATCAACAAAAATTAAAATATATTACATGTGATACTGTACATAACATTACATAATATAAATTGTATATATCATATTGTGAAATTGATGTCTAAATACACATTATCATCTTGTACATTAGCTGGTATAGAAGAGGTTGTATATCATCATCTTGTACATTAGCTGGTATTATAATAACACTAGGTATTGATTGGCTCTATATCATCATAAGATAGAGGATGTTTTCTTTTATTGGAGAGATATGAAGTATATCAGCATATTCTACTTTATCACTAGATGGGGGAGTAGCTTGTGGTCGATGTTTAGAAATTTCTGAAGATCTTGATAAACAACTTTCTGTGACTAACATAAAATAAAATATGTTTTTGTGTATTTTAGTGTTACTGGTTCATCATGAAGTAATGTTGCTCTTTCAGAATAATCAGAAGTGACAGTAGAGATGGTAATAGAGTTATCACTATGATATTAATAATGATTGAGTTATTAGTAAAAAATAATATTATGTACCCAATATTATTTGTGGATGATGTTATCCCAGATACAATTAGAATTCCAGACGTAGTAGTAGCTAAGTTTACAGTCAACAAAATATAGTAGAAATCTTATTACATACCTTGACTCATTGTGACCATTTCTCCCTCTACATTATACACTACTTCACCATCAGCCATTATTAAATTTCCTACAAACATTTCCATTAAATGTTTACACAACATATTAATTAACTTACTCTTCTTCCTATAACATAGCACACAACAACAACACAGTAATAATATAACAATCAAGATGATAACTCCACCCACACTACCAACAATATAATACCCTAATATACAAATAATGTAATGATCATTATTACATTAACTTACATATTGGCGTTGATGTAGTTGATGATAATGTAGTACTTACAGTACTAGTTGGTGTAAGAGGTACTGTTGTACAGTTGCTGAAAGTATAAAACTAAAATAGTTAGTTCCTAATATTTTGTGTATAGTATATGTGGGTAATATTCATTATACTTAATTGACTAGAACTCAAGTTATATTAAAACTATAAAGTATAAATGATAAAAGTCTCCTTAATATTTCTTAAATATTTGTAATTAGATTTCTATATCTCCACTATACATCATAATATTATATAAGAATTAAACATATCATAATTAATACATTATATATAATAATACATTATTGATTGTGAGTAATAAGTATTTATTAAATTATTGTTATTATAATATTAAAGTGTGATTATATCAGTACTGGAACTAATGCTGTGATTACTGAACTAGATCTATGTAGATATAATGCAATTTATTAATAATTCTCTATATATGTATAGTCTTTACACAGTTATTATACTCTAAGTCATTTGTTACAGATACTACATAGCATTATGTTATCTGCATTATATATATATACTACTTAGTCCAAATATTTTCAAGAGTATATTTTTGTTTATAATCTGCAGTATTACCAGAAACATGTAGCATTGACACTATAAATACTTCCGAGATCAGTAGTATAGAGAACACTGTAGCTACGAAGAAACCATCTTTTCCTGGAACTGAGAAACTGATTTATGTGCAGTTGAGTACTACTTATAAATTATTCATGTAGACGTCACATTTAATTATTCGTTCAAAAAGAAGCAAAATATAATTATTATTCTATTAATATGCTGACAAGTAAAATGCGTTTATTGTATCAAATTTTATTACTGATTCGAGCAGTCTATTCCATAGATTATTAATTAGTTAGAGGTATGTAATAGTATTATGATCTCTTGGTAGCTGGGAATCTATACGACCTAATATATTTTTATACTAAGTCACTACCATGTATTAACTATAAGTATGTAGTATTATTATTATCTCTTGGTAACTGATGATCTCTCATAACAAGACTACAATAAAGTCATATTATGTAATATATTATAGAGTACTTACTGTCATGATAGTTCTCAGGAGAGTCTTCTTCAATATGACCAGGTAATGGTCCTTCATTATGATATCCTATCTGGTGTTGAGGTGATATCAATATTGGGTCTACTTCACTGGTACTGGTAAGAGAAGGAGATGTTAGTCCTCCAGTGATCTCTTTATCATTGGACAACTCACTCTTCTTCTTCCTATAACATAGTACACAACAATACAACAACAACAACAACACAGTAATAATATAATAATCAATATGGTAAACTCCACTCTACTACCAACACATATAAGATCCTAATATACAATAATGTAATAATCATTATTATATTAACTTACATATTGGTGTTGATGTAGTTGATGATAATGTAGTACTTACATATATAATAGTTTTTAAAATAGTTTTCACTACATGAGACCATTTCTTATAGTGCAAAACTGTTTGAACTCACATAGAAGACAATGCAATATTTGTTCATAATGAAAGAATTAAAGAGAAGAAATAATATCATATAAATACTTACTAAATTCCAACACTTACATGCTATGAGGTCATTCTAATGGAGACTAATGACCATTCTTCTTATAGGGTAATTGGTTTCCTGTTTATAATGACTCCACAGTAAAGGGTACTTAAAAATTATAATATCCATTATCACTTTAATTAGAATCAATCATGTTTTTTTTCTATCAACAATCACAAATAAGTATATTAATTAAACTATTACACTTTTCATAACTCACTGGCATATCACTAAACATGTCTAATGTCACTAACTACTTATTGAAATATTATCTTTACCTTCTTTACAGCCTAGGATCACTGTTAGTACTCTCTAACAACTTCTAATGACTTGTTAACTCTACCATATTTATTCCAAATATATACATATATTGTATATATTCCATTATTAGTTAGACATGGACTTACTACTGTTATTAACAGCATATGAACTGTAGTATGAGGGACGACTTATGTTTTGATTAAATAAAAAGTCTCCTGTGTCATTAAATACTTCAATACCACAGCCTTTAACTAGTGATCCAGTTAGGAATGCACAGTTTACATTGAAGTATCCTGTTGATGTATTATCTGGTATGATAACCTCTTGTACTTCATATGTACCTATATCTAAAATGATTAAATGATATAATCATGTTACAATGAATATTGTTATAGAATTTGATTATCATGTGACTGTCATGAGGTATCGTTTTAATACTTTGCTTCTTACTTTTAGTTGCATATACTTTGTGATCTCCTGAAGACAAGCTAATTGTACAATTAGTTTGTTCAGTTGAAGAGTAACAGACAGATCAATTATTCCATTCTTATTATTATAATAGGTGTTCCATTAATAACTTGATAAAAGGATATTAATTAAACAATTTAATGATAAATTAAATTGATAAGGAACTGATAGTATTGACCATTAGTGGATGTGGTTTAATAACAAGCATTTCTATAAATAGTCCACTCACCTGTACTGTAATATTTAAACAACATTGTTATCCATAATTTCAAGTGATGATGAGTTAACATTAAAGGAATTTCTATTATAGAGATCAGTTTAAATATTAAATTTAATAATTATACTTACTATCTTAAAAATGAAGATCCATTTCAAAATATTGTTGATTTAGGCCAGCTGGATTTTTGTTATATACTAATATTTTATAATACTTGTGATGATCTTCAAATACACTCTCTGATATATTAATTGGAAATGTACTTTCCTTTTTACTGAACACTATATTATTTCCTTGCATTATCCTTATATAGATCGCTGTAGTGTTTTCAGACCATGGTCCAGTAATAACTATATTATCACAATATATCTCTTTAGTCAGGTTATGTGGAGATGGTGGAAGTCCTGTTAACAAAATTTCTTATAAATTGTTATCTGATATTTAAGACTTACCTATTATTGTTAAGAAGGCAGGGTAATAGCAATTTACTCCCTCCACTACCATCATGCTATATATATATATATACATCTATTCTAGTACCATCATCTGATATTTGAACGTTAGAGATAGTACAATTAGAATATGTGATGTTATTAATAGTAGCAGAGTGATGTCGATCATCTTGAACTCTACAATTATTAATATATGCTCTTATACTACATTGCCAGAGTGTTTCTGAATAAAAGACAGCAGTCTGTCCTACATACACTGTTGTGTTTACAGGAGGGCTAATTAATCCATCATAATCTATAGATATAATCATAATGTGATTACATCAGTTAAAACAATTTTTATTTTTTTCTGAGTTTATATCTGTAATAAAATTGAATTATTTGTGTTATTACAGCTATATGATTTACCATCTGAGGGCATTGTTCTGCAGTTGGTACCAATCACAGTTACTGTGGTTAGAAAGATAATATTGTTGAAACCAATAGATGTCTCATTATTAGAGTAAATATAGCGACGTCCTGAACATACGGTAGTAAGGACACTACTAGCAATATGAGTGGGTTGTGTTTTTGAGGAACAGATGAAGTCATATTGTTATTAGTTACTATTCCACAACCCCAAGTAAAGTGTATTGGAAGGAAATGACCATTGATATCTGATACCATTAGTAACAGGAGTTATGTCAACCTGTTTGTATCTGAGATGTATCTATATAATATATAGAATATGAGAGAATGACATATATAAGTTATATAGTAACTAACTTACTAAATTATCAATTATTGTTATATTTTGTGATAAGTTCAAATTAGACCAAATGAAATGAGCTGAACAGTTAAACTGATCAAGAGGACACACAAGATGTACTCCTTCATTTATTGTAATACTTCCATTATTAGTTTACAGTAATATTATATCATTGTAATTAGAGTAATGTTTCACATGTTTATATTAAACAGATAAATGAGTAGGATATGATGGAGTACAATCAACATTAATAACCTGTATATAGAGGATAGGATCAATTTAATTAGAATAAAAACCACTAACTTGTGCTCTAAAGATAATAACACATTATTTGGATTATCAGGATCAACTTCAATATACATGTGTTAATATTACCTGTGGAACTAAGGACAGTATTAATGATATAGTATAGAGTGATATGCACTGATCTTACCTAATGAAGTATTACATAGTACTTGTCTCATTTCCAGTACTAGCTCCATTAGTAGCTGCTGTATATATCTCATTAAATATAATGATATCATAATATATACTAGTACTAGTAGTGATGTTAGTAATGTTAAGTTCTAATATCGTAATAGTATAATAGAGTATAGGACAACCAGGTAGACTCAGAGGAAGGTAACCATGCATGTCAACAGAACACCTGTACAATTTAATGTACTAGTTTATAATGACTGGATCATTAGGACCTATAATGTACAATAATAAATTATACACAAATATATCACTGACTTTTGTACTAATAGTGTGAAGTTGTTAGACCTCTAAATAACTTTACTACTGATTGAGTGTAGTCATTTCAATCTGAAATAAAGTATTGTTATAACTTGACAGAACGTTCTCAATTTGTTATATTGAAATTGCAACTGCCAGTATCACTGTACCAATGATAGGATTTCTCTATTGGAACAAGCTCCTCGTGACTATGCACATGATACACCAAAACATTATATTTTTCACAATACAAATAGTGAGTACAGTCAAATTAAATGTGAGCCATACAGTGCCCCGTCACAAGCAGTAATATCTAACACGTTACTGTTTTTGATCTGGATAAATTAAAAAGTACTAATTTTTGTTTATTAAAACAATACACTTACTATTGAGAGGTAAAAGAGAAAAGAAGAGGTCAAAGAAAATGAACTTTGTTTTAATAATTATAGGAACCACGCCTTGTAAGTAAAACAAATAAAAACAAACGGGCACGCCCTCTGAAATTGTAATCTCTAAAAGTAGTTTGGTATTAATGTATAATAGGTCAGTTATAACTACCTGTTCTCTCAGCACCATCTTCATATTGATTTCTCAAATGATACTAGTAACTATGCATAGCACTGTATATATTACTACTATGACTACTGTAGTAATGGTATATAGGGAGAATAATAAGTTATTAATTAATAATAACTGCATTAATGTTACTGTAGAGAGTATAATAAGTATAGTGCTAAAATTATTGCACCAAACTACAAAGAAGTAAACAGATCTAAATATGAATGTAATTGGATTGGAAAGTGTTATTATCAGGAGATTATCAGGTACTGTTGGTCAAATTAAAGTGAAGTAGCATTAAAAGTAGTAAGGTAACCCATACAATGGAAATTGCAAAGATCAAACAAAGTATTGATACTTCAATACACTTTACCACTAGTATTAATAAGTCTATTGAAGTATTGTTATATTTGTACTAATGCTCAGGCTGGATCACTAACTATAATTATTTCTACAGATGCAATGTTTAAATGTTATCATCTCTTACTAGTAAGTATTACTATCTTGTATCATTACTGTTAGCTATGGCAATGAAAAGTATTAATCAAACCTCATAATCATCATTTTAACTTTTTTATCATTCATATCATGTCATAGATATTGACACTTCTATGATGTCAACAATGACTGCTGGTTGTTACTTGCTACTTATTATATCACTAATAATCAGAGAAGCTCTTTTTACTAGAAGATATTGCAGTCATATTTTGGTCAGATGTTTAATGAGAACTAAAAAAAGTTAAAACTGTGTGAGGATAGGCTAATAAATGTAATTTTACATAAACAGATTACTACATTTATTGTGCGTCTAAATATCAATAGATAGAAAACTATAGTCTACGTAAGAATCCAAGAGATGTTGGTTTGTAAGTTGTCCATATATATCACATTAATAGTTTGAGGTGGTCTGACACTTGTAAAATCAAAATATTTAACATCATCATTATAGTTACATGGTACAATGAAGTGTCCTATTCATTTCTGTTAGACAGAAATTTTACAATTATCATGTATGGAGTTTAATATTTGAGTTTGATGAAGTAAATATCAAAGAGTGATGAATAAACTTAGGAAACTATTACTTGAAAAAAGCAATTAAGTCAACATAACTACTGTTTGGTAAACTGATCAGTATCATACTTTTTGTTACTCTGTTCCATAAAGTGAGCATAGTAAGGTTAAGCAACTGGTTTTTGTTCATCTCATCCGTCAGTCAATAAAATATAACTTTTATGTAATGTTATTAAAGAATTAATTTTTGCCTTCTTTCTTCTCACATAGGTAAATCACATATGTCTAATAATGGACCTAGTTCATGTTTCATTTAGCCCAAAAGCCATTCTAAGTGCAATTGTTTGAATATCTCCAATAATTTTTTTGCTTTAGCACTAGCAGTGTATGGATCAGAGAAGTATATTCAAGATGAGGTCGTATGATAGAGGTGTAAAGTTATAACAGTGAGTCAGTTTAACATTTCTATACACTTACCTGTATACAAAAAGCCTATTATCATAGCTTTTGATGAACAAAATAAAACAATGACATTCCATTCAGATTTGATATCTTTAAATTAGTTGTACATGTTGCAAAAAAACACAACACAAAAACTATTGTATTAACGTTTGTATACCTGATTGAGGCCAAAATCTTCTCTTTCCTGTTGTTTCTAGGTTCATTTTGTAATTCTATTTATTCGTACTATCTATTGTTATTATTAACTCTTTTATTATACGAGGAAGGAGACGTATCCTATGGGCACTCTTGTTATAGTTAGTGTCGATAAAACTGTACTAATACAATTGAAATACCAGAGGAGAGGGTATACTTTTTGATATGGTGCTTCATCGATATTACTAACAACTGGTTGATCTCAAAATAGTTATTATATTCTCGATGACAATACTTGCTTATCTTTGTCAGAAATAGAAATTAATGTAAAGTGTTTCAAAAGATTTTTGCTTATAAATGGCTAGAAACAATGTCATGAAAGATAAACTAAGTAACAAACTATGTACACAGAATTTATACTACAAATGCATTTTATCTTGTAATACTAAATATCTGTTTGTGAAAAAAGTTTTAGACTTGTTTCCTGAAGTTGATTATTGTGGATATATGTAGACCTGTAATAACAATGTAGATCAGCATTATTAGCAATGTATTATTTCTGTAGAACTGATTGAAAAGTGACAAACAATGCAACGATTTATCAGATAATTGCTAACTATCACACACTGATATTAAATTTCGTTCATTTTTAGTAATAATAGTAACAATAATGTCATTGTTATAAATATATATATATATATATATACATATAATATATATATATATTATATATTATATATATAGTATTATATGTCTCATATATAACTAGTAGTATTGAATTAAAAGAAATGTTTCTGATATATACTTTTTTAATACATTATAGTCAATATCTCTATAAAACCTTAACTTATGATGTTGTTAAATTACTTTGATGTGATGGTTTATATTTTTTCAACAGGACACAAATTCACATCTTTATGACATAGTTGGACTACTCAAGCTAGTATTATCATAAATGTAACTATAATCATATTATAACTATATTCATAATAATTGCATTGTCATTTCCAGAACAGCAATAGTAAATACTATTATGTTCAATGAACATTTAATACAAATATGGCGAAACAAATTATTTATGAATTAATGTTCTATATAGTAAAAGTGTTTAGTTTTTAAAGAGCAATTGTGCTGTATTAAAACTAGAAAGAGAGGAGAGATAGAGAGATAATGCTTGAATGCTTGTGGGTAACCCATCAGACTGATTTAAAATCAGAGTAATAAAGATTATACTTACCTTCTTAAGATGGTTCATCTGATAACTCCAAACTAATATGGTATCATGATAGTTTGAATAAGTTATATGTTAACATACTTTATATTAATCTTTCTTCTTCTTTTTAAAAGTATTAATACCACTAATATTCCTATAATAATCAAAAGTATCACAAGTATTGTTGAGAGTATTGGTAAATATATGAAAGCCCAATATCATTTGATTGACCTAAAATGGTTACAAGATAAAAGCATTGATAAAATATATAATTACATTATATATTTACTACTATGAATAACAATTTCAGTAGAGATTGTAGTAGTAAGATATAGTCCAGTAGTTGAGGCTTGACAGATGGGTTAGTTATAATAGTACCATCTATTATATCATGAGCAGTCACAGTATAGCTACCACTAACTGGTAGAGTTATATACTGGTATACTGTATTCTCCTCTACATTGGATTTACTGATATTAATAGACTTGTTAGTTTCTTTAGAAGACTCTATAAACATCACATGACAGCCATCAGCAGTAGATCTCTCAGCAAACCTACACTCTACAACAATTGATCCATTATCAGAGTAGTACTGTAAGTGAGTCCTTGGACATGATAAGTTGCTATAATGATGAAGGAATCTTAATCAATTAAGAATACTTAACTCACTAAAAGATGACTCATTCTTTGTTTTAGATTATTAAAATGATCCAATATATCAGCAAAAGATATATCTATTAGAGGGGGGGCTCAATAATGTTGATACAGTATAGTTAATAACAACTGATTGACAATCTTCTGGAGAGCATATTACGTAATTAAGCAGTGTTCTATTTCAATTCCATTCATTAGTGTATTCTCTCTAGTAGTGCCCAGTAATGTCTATTACAAAGTTTGGGATGACCTGACAATCTACATGTCCATACAAAATATTATAATATAATCTGATTTTGCTTACAGTGATATTGAATTGAATATTGAAGAAATTGTCATGTTTCATCAAAGATAGCACTGTGATTAGATGCAAATAATACAATAGTTTTCTATAAGATTATATAATCATATCCATAAATGAACATTATATACTTTCATTATATTCATCTTGAACAGTAACATTACTGAGAATTAAAGCCCTCACTATGAGCTAAAACAGTAGCATGTAAATATCACAGACTGTGAGGTTATATAACTCATAAGATGTATCATTAGTAATATCATTATATAGTAACTGGCCATGTTGGTTCTCTATATAAATGTGGTATAATAGTGGATAGTTTCTCAAATGGATGAGACCATATTAACCAGCCTGAAGAACTGGTGACTTTAAAGTCAAATTGAAGATTTTCAACTAGTGTGATACCTGTATGTATGAAGTAACATTGGTTTCTGATTAAATTAACACTAACCTTAACTTCCAAAGTTGTTCCCTTTGATTCAATATCCATTCCCTTATCCACCCACAATACATCCCAAAATTATCCCATCATTAATAGGTTAAGTGCTCTTATAGTAAGTACTGATGTCAGCAGTACCAACTGATATATTTGTTAGTAGATACTGATATTTCTCTGGTCTTGATTACTGGGATCATTGAGTGAATGGCCTTGTACTGTCCATTCCAATACGGTATGCGTTTCCCAGAGCCCTCACAAGTAAAGTTGACCAGAGGTAAAGTTGAGCTTTTACAGATGAGGGAACTACTGTGACGATTGCTGTAAGATATATATATATATATATACATATATATATATATATATATATATATATATATTATAATATTATATATAGTATATATATATATATATATATATATATATCTATATATATATAATATAATATATGCGTTAATTATAAACAAACATACTGTACTAATAATCTACTAGTACCAGTACAGTTTAATATTCACTTACGAGCAGCATCTACACTTATTAGAAGAAACCAAACGCCAATCAGTACACTACTAAACTTCTCTCTCATCTTTTAAGAACGTTGTGTTCAAAATAACTTCGAACGGGTGCGTGCTAGTGCGCAGTAGTGAAGTGTGAGACCACGCCTTGCTATGTATTTTTGCTACTTCGCGTATTCTAGGATGTTCGGAAATGGACGTAGTGAAGGGTATGTATTTTTTTACCTAAAATAATTTGTTTGATCTAGTGTACTTATTCAACAGCTCTTGCAACCTTGACTAAAAAGTATATATGTTACATATTGTGTACGATGTGCTACTGTGTGGGATTGCACTGCATATTACCTATTTATTTATTTAAACAATCATAATGTCTAAAATAATGAGCTATAGTATCAAAGGCAAGCAAAATATATATAAAGTAATAATAGAAACTGTACATATATTAGCCTAGAGTAGATGGTTATAATAATATACATGTATTAGCTGATTTTTTACTGAGTTTGAATACTTGTTACAAGATTGAGTGAGTGTTCCATACTTAATTAAGCTAGTAAAGAAGGAATTATAGTATGTACTAGTGTGACGTATCAGGACTTTTCAAATTAAGAGGATGAAAGAATTGGACTGTATGTGAGGATGATTGAAGAAAAGATACTGTAAGATTTAAGACTAAAACATTAGTGATAAATCACTTTGTAGAGGAGGATTATTTTTGAAGTGGTTAAAATTATCCAGTGCATTATAAAAATGTACCAAAAACAACATCATGGTTGAGTATTTATAATACTAAGTAATAAGATGTTGCTCTCAAAGGTAATTAAATGAAATTATTATATTTCAGTCAAACTATAGCCATATACTATTCGCTCTTTTTTTAGATTTCCGTCATTATGAATTGCAATTGGTTTGTCCTATACAGTACAATTAATTTGACTAGGTACAACAGTCAGCATGGATATTCACCTTATCATGATTTTTTCACAACTCCTTTCTTTTCAGGGATTTGGCTTCTCCTACACAGTACATTTTGACATGGTACAACAGTGAGCATGTTATTACCTCATCAATGCTTTTGTCCATCTCACAAGCTCCTTTCTTTTCAGGGTTTAATTCCTCCTATAAAGTACATTTTGACATGGTACAACAGTGAGCATGTTATTACCCATCAACACTTTGTTTATCTCTCAGAAGTTCTTGCTATAGTAAAGAATTAATAGTATTCATATTGTACAGTCAGCTCCCAAAAGAGCATAATAAATTTTATTATCTATAATTATATTTATATTCTCGGTGCATTTTTGACAGAGAAAACATCAATAACTTTTTTGGATTGCCTCTATTAAAATATGTAGATGTAAAAAAGATCACTATAAATGTACATTGTAACACATAAGTATGTCTTCCTTATTATCTTTGACATGCACTGTATTTTAATGATACATGTACAGTGAATGTAATGTTGACATTTGATATATAGTGATAGCACAGTATATACCATTATACCATCTATATAAAGCAGGAAATATAAGATGTTTTATTACTTGATATGTATTATTTAGTATGAGCTGACATACCCCAATATTCAATGTTCCTGATTGGTTTCTCCTTTCCACTGAACAACATACAAACAATCACTATAATTACTACTACTAATAATATAATTATCAGTAGTGCAACTCCTATAACTGTGCCAAATATCACAAAAATGACTGAAGCTATAATGCAACAATTAAGTGAAATGATTTATAAATATAACCTTACTATCAGATATCCCACTAGTTGGGAATTACTGTTTTTTTTTATGTTAGTAGTACTTGTAATATCAGTAGTGCTCGTAATGTCACTGACTGTCATGCCACTTGATATAGTACCTATAATATAGTGTGTATAAGTGACAACAATATATAGTCTGTAATCCTACTGGTTGAAATATAGGAGATGATGATAGTAAGATATATTCCAGTACTTGAGGGTACACAAACAGATGGGTTAGTTATAATGTACCATCTACTATATCATGAGCTGTTACAGTATAGTTACCACTAACTGGTAGACTTATATACTGGTATACTGTACTCTCCTCTATACTGGATTTAGTTATATTAATAGACTTCACAGTTCCTTTAGAAGACTCCCCTAAATATCACATGACATCCATCAGCAGTAGATCTCTCAGCAAACTTACACTCTACAAGAACTGATCCATTATCAGAGTAGTACTGTAGAGTGACTCCTTGAACATGATAGGTTGCTATGGTAATTAAGAAGTGAATCTCATATCAATCAATGTACTATAATTTATATACTCACTGAAATATGATTCATTCCTTTTTTTAGATTCATTAAAATGATCCAGTTATATCAAACAATAAAGATATAGTTCATTAGAGGATCAATATTTGATGTAGTATAGTTAATTGTGACTGACTGACAACCTTCTGATGTAAAACACAATAATATCTGATGAGTGTATTCTATTACTGTTCCCTTTGGTAGTATTGAGTTATCACTTATAATGCCCAGTAATGTGCTATTACATAGTCTAGGATAACCTGTTATCTATAATTATACTTTAATATTAAAGAATTCTACAAAACATGTAATTTGCTTACAGTAACTTTGAATTTACGTTGGAATATTTTGTTCATTAAAAACAAACTTGACAGGTAAAACATACCGTTGTTTTCTATATAAGAATAATTGATTAGTATAATAGTTATTAACATTATGTACCTTCATTTTAATTCATTTTGAGTAGTAACATTAATAGAAACTATATTCTCCATTATGAGCTATAACAGTAGCAGTGTAAATATCACAGACTGTGAGGTTATATAACTCATAAGATATATCCTCAGTGATATCATTATATAGTAACCTGGCCATGTTGGTTCTTTATATAAATATGATATGATATTGGACAGTTCTCAGATGAAAACAATGGAGGAATCCAAGACAAATGTACTGAGACTAGATATTAACTGGAGGTTTTTTACTGGTGTGATACCTATCATTATTGAATGAAATAAGGATGAACTGAGACATGCAGTACAGAAACTAACCTAAAACTGTTAAAGTAGCTCCTTTTGGTATAATATCAAAGTTTTTAGTGATCACAGAACATCCATAAAACAATTATCCCATCATTAATAGGTAGTGCTCTTATAGTTAGTACTGATGACCACACACCACTGATATATTGTTAGCATAGTTACTGATGTCTCTATGTCTTGATTAATGGGATCAGTAAGTGAATGACCTTGTACTGTCCAATGAAATATGTTTTCTATACTCTCACAGGTAAAGTTTACCAATGTATAAAGTGGAACAAGCCACTTCTGTGGAGCTAATGCCACAGTGACGTTAACTGCATCGAAGTAGATTAAAAAGTCTATTAAACATGATATTGCCATTTACCAGTAGCATCTGTTCTTTCCAAATAGGAGTAGAAGAACTCCCCACCACTATTTTCACTACGTCGATCATTTGCTTGAGAGAGTACGTTCCCACTATATGTTGACGCCCTTTCGTAATAGTCTCACGTAATCTGCCCGTACTTTTCATTTAAGGGAAAGCCAAATACTAACGCCCTTCTTGAAAAATTGTATATAATTCTGAGGTGTTGGAATGCTAATTTAGTACTCTAGCGTGTATGACCATATAGTGTTTACTGTATGGATATAAACTATGATTAATATTATATCTCAGTAATACAGATCATGTATTAAGTTCACAAGGTGTTCTCTAGAAATACCATAAGAACAAATTAATCATAACATGATTAATTTGTTCTTAGTGGAACTTCATGAGCATTTCTAAGTTGTACTGTTATATATGAAGGATTAGTCTCCAACTCCACTCTCTCTTCATCTCAAATCTATGAACTGTACATGTGATTAATAATAGATAAAGTTAGCTGATAAACAGTACACATAGAAGACTACTTTACCTTCGTCATATGCAGGATTACAAGTGATAGCTTCTTCATTAACTAAGAAAATATAAATACTTGTTATGTATCATATTGTTATAGTCTATACTTTCAACTTCATGTTGCTGATTTCTTTTCTTTCTTTTAACACTGACACAGTTGTAATCACCATAACAGCAACAATAATTATTACTAGACAAAGTGCACTAACTAGACTTGCAGTAACAAGGATGACCAAGATTGATTGGCTAGATAATAAATAGAAATATAATGTTTTTAGTTCAGAAACATTGCTTAGTTTTGTATTTAAAGACTCATTAATAGATGTCATTGTACTACTGATACCATTGTAAATCTCATCAGTTGATGTTCTACTAAAAAAAACAATCATTTTAGAGTTTAGACATGATTTCCTGTTAATTTACCATTAGCTCTATTATTAGAAGACTCTACAGATGTCATTCCTCACTAGTACTATTAATTTTTTTAATTGAAGAGAATGTCTGCCAACTGAAATATTACCTAGTAATATATAATACATGTATATCTATTATACTGATATAGTTACTGCTAATAGTATATTAGTCTCAGTAGAGATGGTAGTAGTAAGATATATTCCAGTACTCGAGGGTACACAACAGATGGGTTAGTTATAATAGTACCATCTACTATATCATGAGCTGTCACAGTATAGTTACCACTAACTGGTAGACTTATATACTGGTATACTGTAACTCTCCCTATACTGGATTACTCATATTAATAGACTTCACAGTTCCTTTAGAAGACTCTCTAAATATCACATGACATCCTCAACAGTAGATCTCTCAGCAAACCTACACTAACTGATCCATTATCAGAGTAGTACTGTAGAGTGAGTCCTTGAGCATGGTAAGTTGCTACATGATGAAGGAATATTATAGTTGACTTTGTTCATGAATCTACTATATTTACCTGATGAACTCTGCTTGGACACTGTCGTAAAGTTCCATAGCTAGTTTAAATTCGTGTCAATACTTGTTTTACTATTCTCTAAACTTTTCCCTTTTTTCTTTG
The DNA here is from genome assembly GCF_016097555.1 of Gigantopelta aegis. Taxonomy (NCBI): domain Eukaryota; kingdom Metazoa; phylum Mollusca; class Gastropoda; order Neomphalida; family Peltospiridae; genus Gigantopelta; species Gigantopelta aegis. Next base: position 1,427 of record NW_024533692.1, on the reverse strand, counting down.
GTACCACCAAACAAAAAAACAATGCTGCGGCAATAACAACAACAGCAAAGAACCGTAAATGGTATCGTGAAAACAATTATTTTTTCTGAGTTATATCTGTAATAAAATTGAATTATTTGTGTTATTACAGCTATATGATTTACCAGCTGAGGACATTGTTCTGCAGTTGGTAACAATCACAGTTACTGTGGTTAGAAAGATAATGTTATTGAAATCAATAGATGTCTCATTATTAGAGATAAATATAGTGACGTTATATTTTCCTGAACATATGTTAGTAAGGACACTACTAGCAATATATGATTGTGTTCTGAGGAACAGATGAAGTCATATTGTTATTAACTACTAATCCACAACATCAAAGTAAAGAGTATGGAGGAAATGACATTGATATCTGATACCATTAGTAACAGGAGTTATGTCAACTGTTTGTATCTGAGATGTATCTACATAACATATAGGAATATTGAGAGAATGACATATATAAGTTATATTGTAGTAACTTACTAAAATTATCAATTATTGTTATATTTTGTGATAAGTTCAAATTAGACCAAATGAAATGAGCTGAACAGTTTAAACTGATCAGAGGACACCACAAGATGTTACTCCTTCATTTATTATAATACTTTCCATTATTAGTTACAGTAATATTATAATCACTGTAATTAGAGTAATGTTCACATGTTATATTAACAGATAAATGAGTAGGATCTGATGGAGTAAATCAACATTAATAACCTGTATATAGAGGATGGGATCAATTTTAATTAGCATAAAGACTACTAACTTGTGCTCTAAAGATAATAACAACATTATTTGGATTATCAGGATCAACTTCAATATACCTCATGTGTTAATATTACCTGTGGAACTAAGGACAGTATTAATGATATAGTATATAGTGATATGCACTGATATTACCTAATGAAGTATTAACATAGTACATTGTCTCATTTCCAGTACTAGCTCCATTAGTAGCACTATATATATCTCATTAGATATAATGATATCATAATATATACTAGTACTAGTAGTGATGTTAGTAATGTTAAGTTTCTAATATAGTAAATGTATAATAGAGTATAGAACAACCAGGTAGACTCAGAGGAGGTAACCTATGTCAACAGAACACCCGTACAATTTAATGTACTAGTTATAATGACTGGATCAGGAGGACCTATAATATACAATAGTAAATTATACACAAATATATCACTGACTTGTACTATAGTGGAAGTTGTTAGACCTCTAAATAACTTTACCACAATGAGTGTAGTCATTTAATCTGAAATAAAGTATTGTTATAACTGACACAGAACGTTCTCAATTGTTATTATTGACTTGGCAGATTGGGTGGCCAAGTTCTCACTGTACCACTGATATGATTTCCTCTATTGGCACAAGCTCCTCGTGACTATGCAACA
>NW_024533691.1:0-51595 GCF_016097555.1 Gigantopelta aegis | reverse complement strand
TGGCAGTTTTCGAAAGAGGCGACATGTCAAAAGGTTATTTATAGTAAACTGTGAATCATACATCCATTGATTAGCAGTACAGACGCTAAAACAAGAAACGACAACATATGTTTTAAAGATTATATGTTGCAACCTGTAATCAGCGGCCACCTGTCTTAAGCGGCCAGTTTTATCTACTCCCATGTGTGACCGCTTAAGACAGGTTTGACTGTATATATTCTAGACACCTAGCTGTTTCATAGTTCAGGAAAGGGGAGGAGGTACACCCGACGCCTATAGATATAACTGTCTGCTTTGGGTTACTTTAATGAATACCTGATGTTTACTTCATGTAAAATTTCAGTTTTTAGGTAAAGGATTCTTAGGGAAGCCACTGCACATGTTTCACATTATTGAGTTATTATTTACGTAAAAATTATGCATGGTATCGATTAATATATAGGTTTATTTGTTTATTTTATTTTATTTCATTGTTATTGTTATTTATGTAAAGAGAGCAAACATGATGATGCATCTTTACTTAAAGGTTTTTTAAAATCTCTCGTTATAAAATTTCCTCCAGTTACACAGTAAACAAGATGTCATTTGTTAGCCCTGTGAACGTTTCTATTAAAATTTTATCCGAATTCATGCCAATAGTTTTAAATGCGGCGAATGTTCCTGTTAGTTAACTTAATGAACAATTCGTATACATAGTATATTGTTATACACATTATGGGAAACCTATCATGTAACTTTTAAGGTCTAATATACAAGGTTTATAAAAACGTTGACACACCTAATCTATTGGCGACTCGGGGCCAGTTTCACAAAGGCATTTACTGTAATCATCTGTAAAGCAATCGCTAGTGAAAAAATTTTGTTTGGTAATTGTTTAAGTAAATTCATTATTGTGCCACATTCTTGAATGTGGCAGACAATACTAATAAACATTACAAATCGTTATTTCTAGAAAATATAGTTTTAAAATTTGGCCCTTCTATATGTTGCAGCCTGGTCAAGAATGTGTGTGTAGGGCTGGGGTGCTGCATTGTAAGATGTTTCTGATTAATAAAATATTTCTACGATTAAATATATTTTCTTGTTCAGAGTATCACTGTCTGTATATTCAATGTGTTTCTGGTCGTCTTAATATTTGTAAGAAGCCCAAACTGGATTTTGTCTTCAAATAATTTCGTACGTACGACAAAAACTATATTTTAGGAAATAAAAATAAATTTAACCTAGTATAAACATTAGAACGATCAGAAACACGTTTAATATACAGCCACTAATATATTATGCAGAAAAATATATTTGATATGTAATTACACTCGTTAAAAAGTATATGTTAGTCGATAACATCTTAAAAAGTGCAGCAAACTCAGGAATGTCCCTTTAAGTGGTTTAGAAAAAAAATATTGTCCGGAGAACTGTTCTCTAAACATCGCTTACCAGTCTAGGCCTCCGCCCCTGCACAATATCCTGCATACGTACCTGCAGGTCACTTTCATGGGTTTTTTTCCAACAGCAGATTAACAGTCAGTTAAACTAAACAACCTTTATGTTGTTGGTCCCTTGACTGATTGGACAAGACATGGTTTTTTTATATTAATTTTAATTAGACATGCCTGGTCCAGCAAAGGACACCTGGCCATGTGCGCGGCTTAACTGTTGAAAATTAGTACAAGTACAAATGACAAGTACACTAACTGATTCAGGGCCTCGTTCCATGGAAGGATTGTAGCGTTAAGATCACCTTAAGTACATAATATAGCTATTCACCTGTGACGGAACATGCTCTTAAATTTGTTTCGCCTGTGGCGATTTTAATTGTGTTAGAGGGCCGTGTGCAGTTTAATTGCACTTAAGCCCAGATGGGCAACTTGTTACGTAATATCTCCGCGCGTCCGTACACTCTTAGCCCAGGTGCGGAGCCATGTGGCGAGTAGTTACGTAATACCTCTGCAAGTGCGGTTTTTACAACCGTGATTTGGCGACGATGGCGTCAGTAAGTCTGACGATCAGAGAGAAATAATACCGCTTGTCGCGGTGGAAATATCAGATGATAGGGGGAGGTACCACCTTGTACCCCCAGGCGAATTCTGATTTTTATAATAAATAGCTAGTTTTTAGAGATATCGAGGAGAACGAAACGGAAGCTTCCCGGGAACGTTAGTCCGTTTGGATTTGGTAAATATCATTTCTGCTCTGTGTATAACCTTGATGTGATTGATGTGATTTCAAATATTTTAATACTGTATTATACCAATATTCTTTAGACAGTGTCTTCGGTCATCTGACGAAGTAAATCGTAGACTTTTTGTGTTCTAACATTATACGAGTATTTGGTAATATAAAGCTAGCCAGTCATCCTAGAAGACCTAGGTAAACTGTAGGTTATTGTCTTTATTGTGATAGGTACCAGTATTAATTCTGTGTTACAAGTTTATTGAATGAGTAGTTAGGGTTAATTAAAAATTAACCCGTTAGGAATAGAGCTGTAATTCCTTATATTAATTAAGTTTCCAAGAAGCGTTTCTCAATTATCACACGTTACTGAACGAGTAGTAAGGGGTAATTAAAAAAATAACCAGTTAGGAATGGTGTTGTAATTCCTTTATTAATTAACTTCTCCTGGAAGCGTTTCTCAATTATCACAAGTGTGGGTGTTGTGTAACGGTGAAGTGATTCGCATATTGTGTAACTAGACACGCTAGAGATTAACTAATTAAGTGATCAGTTCTGGGTTGTTATTATTGCTGTTATTAATTAACTACTACGGCTGTACATTTGTCAGCGTAGATTAATACAGATTCCAAAGTGTATTGTGTTTTTGTTGTGTTTCTAGAGAACTAACGTGCTATAATAATATATACTTTATATAAGATCGTATCTCTGATCATACCTAGAGACGAGCCATACTAGGGTTTAACCGCCTGTTACAGAGAGATCTAATAGATATACAGTTAGGAGAGATATTTTGATAATCGTGTTTTATTCAGTTACGGGAATTATAGAATCCCCGTGACATCACCTAAGGTGATTTTCGCACTAAGATTGTGTCGTGGAACAGGGCTCAGGACACAATTTAGACTGGGAGTGTTTATAATATGATACACCTTGCATCGCTAGGATTAAGTATCAGGGTAATTTGACCAATAATGTAGGTCTACTGGTCATACTAAATTAAGAAATTATTAATATGAAAAACTCGTATGAAAAGTTTAATTCAGATTTTCACAGTGAAATACTCGTAAATGACATTCCTGTAATTCAAATTCAGTTATTGATATATACTATTCATCAGTTTAAAATGACTTTATTCGTCATGTTATAGATCTTAAGAACCATTTGTTACACTGATTCATCCTGTACCAAAACTGTTGTTTTCGTCTACTGTAAAACATAAAAAATGCAGATACGAGTTTTACTAAGTTTAACGACGTTATGCGAATCAGCGTTATGCGAATCAGCCTTTTTCTTTCTGGCAAAAATCCTATTTGAAAACAAATCAATGTATTCTTCTTTTGCACGGTAATGTATCGAATGTAATTTCAAAAAATATATTAACACGAGTCTGATTTGTTACCCATATGTAAAACGCAATATTTGTCTAGCTGGAGAAGACAGTATATCATACACACGCACGTACACACGCGCGCGCACAGACACACACAAACACATATACACACACTCATATACACACAGACATACAGACAGACAGACGCACAAGACACACACACACACACACATATATTATATATATATATATATATACACACACACACACACACACCCACACATATATACAACAACAAAAAAACCACACACACACACACACACACACACACAGAGACAGAGAGAGGAGAGAGAGAGGAGAGAGAGAGATGAGAGAGAGAGAGAGAGGAGAGAGAGATTGAGAGAGAGACAGAGACAGAGAGACAGAGAGCGAGAGGAGAGAGAGAGCGAGAGAGAGAGAGAGAGAGAGAGAGAGAGAGAGAGAGAGAGACACGCACACACACACACGCCACACACACAGAGCCACACACACACACACACACATATACACACAGACAGACAGATACACACACACAAACATACACACACACATATATATACACACACACACACACATACACACACACACACAGACAAACACAAAGAGATTGAGAGAGAGAGAGAGAGAGAGAGAGAGAGAAGAGAGAGAGAGAGAGAGAGAGAGAGAGAGAGAGAGAGAGAGAGGAGAGAGAGAGAGAGAGAGAGAGAGAGAGAGAGAGAGAGAGACAGAGATGTCTTGCCAGAGTGTTTTTCGATATCGTCAATATCATATATTAGGAATACAAATAATGTGTGATAATTACGATATCGAAACACACGAGTGTAATAATCTCTTTATCATGTGCTCTCAAGCTTAAAGGGACATTCCTGAGTTTGCTGTAATTTTTAAGATGTTATCGACTAACAGAAACTTGTTGACGACTGTAATTGGATATTAAATATATTTTTCTGCATACAATATTAGTGGCTGTATATTATACGTGTTTCTGATCGTTCTAATATTTGTATTATGTTAAATTTCATTTTATTTCATAAAACAGATATTTTTCGTATGTACGAAATTATTTCAAGACAAAATCCAGTTTGGGCTTCTTACATATATTAAGACGACCTGAAAAACATTGAATATATACACACTGATATTTTAAACAAGACAATATATTTAATGTGTAAATGTAATCGTAGAAATGTTTTATTAGTCGGAAACATCTTACAATGCAGCAAACTCGGAAATGTCCCTTTAATACAACGTGTTTTTGCAAAGTGTACAATTCCAGGCCGCCATTACTAGATATTCAAATAACACAAAAATATGTGGCACGGTATGTTTTTGAAAGGAAATGACGTCAAACTCGAAAGGCGTCATTTTGGATGCCCTCTTCTCTATCAAAATTTGGGTGCACCTCGAACTTTGACTTTGGTTTAGTACTACCTATAACACTGGTGTATTTTATTCCATTGGAGCCGGGTTTGTTATTGGTGAAGTTATATATTGCTTATATTTGATTGTTTAGATTATCCATTTCCATCCATCCGTAGTGTTTCTAGTTGTCCTGGTGTTTCTAATACCACGAAATTCACTTTACATATTTGTAAAAACGCACACAGCTCTGAGAAGTATGTTATGGAAACATGTTTTTTAAGGGTAGGGGTGTGTGTTCGGGGGGGGGGGGGGGTGCTGTCGGTAGGTAGTTGACGTAAGTTATGGAGATAAGCTTTTAAGGGTAGGGGTGTGTGTGTGTGGTGGGGGGGTGCTGTCGGTAGGTAGTTGATGTAAGTTATGGAGACAAGCTTTTAAGGGTAGGGTATTTCCCCGTTTCAATATCACAGACTCTTTGCTGCAGTCTATTGCAATATGTAAATGTATCCAGATATCCAGATATGTGACCGGTTTGTAGATGAACTAAACTCAGTGTCCAGTATAACTGATTAAAAATAGAGTCTGCGACTTTAAATCTGTTAATATTATTATTATTATTATTGTTATTATTATTATTATTATTATTATTATTATATAATGTTTGCAGGCTCGGATGCGGTGGGGGTGGGGGTGGGGGTGGGGCTGCTGCGGGTAGGTAGTTGATGTTAGTGTTTAAGAAAGTCAGTCTTCATAAATTCGGCACCAAATGTTTATCTGGGATTGCTGCCTTCCCCACAAGTGTTAACTGGCCTCGGTGGCGTCGTGGCAGGCCATCGGTCTACAAGCTGGTAGGTACTGCGTTCGGATCCCAGTCGAGGCATGGGATTTTTAATCCAGATACCAACTCCAAACCCTGAGTGAGTGCTCCGCAAGGCTCAGTGGGTAGGTGTAAACCACTTGCACCGACCAGTCATCCATAACTGGTTCAACAAAGGCCATGGTTTGTGCTATACTGCCTGTGAGAAGCGCAAATAAAATATCCCTTGCTGCTAATCGGAAGAGTAGCCCATGTAGTGGCGACAGCGGGTTTCTTCTCAAAATCTGTGTGGTCCTTAACCATATGTCTGACGCCATATAACCGTAAATAAAATGTGTTGAGTGCGTCGTTAAATAAAACATGTCTTTCTTTCCCCACAAGTGTGCCCAACATGTTATTCCGCACTGGAAGTATAGAGCGAATAAATATGTACACAATCTCACGTCGCGACCCACATAATACCCGTGTTCGTTGTCATATTGTATGTAGTGTACATACCACACGCGTAACAACAGACGGGGCGGGGGTAGGGAGGAGGGGGTACATGTCCGCCCACTTGACAACGAAGATGTACGTGCCCCACCTCACTTCACATATCGTTCATACCGGCATGTGTACCTTCATTACCCCGACACGCACAGCTGAAGCACGTTTTCCCTGCCCTGATTGAAACACGCCCTAGTTTCTACCACAAATGCCCACAATCAATAATCGCCAGGTGTAATATTCGAGTATATATTTGTGTTGTGTACACAGTGCTGTTCTGTCATATAAAGTGTTAATATGTGTAATCAGCGAGTTAACAGTTAACATAGACATAGCAAAACAAAAGAAATAACAGACTGGACAACTGATAATGTGATATTGTCAAATAAAAGTTATAACTACCTTCGTGTCTCCCACAACAAAATGTCTGACCCGTTTGTAAAATATTTCTTTGTATGTGACGTGTTTAGTTTTCTTGGAAGGCAGGACTTTCTGTTTAACGTTCTTGTTGACCGAGTAAACGTGTTTATCAGTTACTATACGTAACCATGCTTCTCTGTCACAGTGTATTGAGTAAACGTGTAGCTTATCAGGTACTATAGTAAGCGCATGTAGTAGCAGCACAGGTTATTGCATTACAACATAACACAGTTACCTGATCAGACGTCAGGTTCATAGCGGGGCTGGGGGTGGGGGTGGTGTGGGGCGGACAACCCTATTGAAATGCAGTGATAGTATTTTAATACCAGACAATCGTACCTCGGTATGTAGAATGTCCAAGTTAAAATGTCTCCATAAAACCTAGACGTAGTAGACGTAGCCCAGTAGTAAAGCACTCGCCTGATGCGCGGTCGGTCATGGATCGATCCCCGTCGGTGGGCCCATTGCGCTACTACTCGTTCCAGCCAGTGCAGCACGACTGGTATATCAAAGGCCGTGGTATGTACTATCCTGTCTGTGGAATACTGCATATAAAATATCCCTTGCTACTAACGAAAACAAATGTAGCGGGTTTCCTCTCTAAGACTATATGTCAAAATTATAAAATGTTTGACATGCAATATCGAATGGCCAATAATTAATAAATCAATATGCTCTAGTGATGTCGTTAAACCAAAAATCTCTAATTGTAACTTTAACGGCCCTGAGTGTTGAGTGATTCCTCTATTTCCTTTCTTTACTTGACAAAATCTGTTTATCATTATCGTGTGCAGTGGCGTAGGCACGATTTTGTAGGGGGGGGGGGGGGGGGGGGGGGGGGGGGGGGGGGGGGGGGGGGGGGTGGGGGGGGGTGGGGGGGGGGGGGGGGGGGGGGGGGGGGGGGGGGGTCACATGGCTTCCAAGCAAACAATGATATCGATTACGCCACTGATGGCCAGTTTAAAAAGAAAAACTAGCTCATGATCATATAATTATTATGAAACTTATATCGTTGAATATCTATTGCTGAAATTATTGTCCTACATTGATCATTGTATTACACCTTGTACGGGTACTCGCGTCCTGTGAACGGACTCAAGTCTTGCTAGACCTGACCCGTGCACAAGTACTCGTGGATACCCTAATTAGTCATTCAGTTTCCTAGTTAACGCGAAGGCTGCTTTCCTGGACTGATTGGCAAGTGACTTTTTAGAGTCTGTAAGTTTACTATTGTAGGAGAACTGAAGTGCAAGATAACAAAATGTGTCGACAGGTTCTACAGTTGAACCATTATAATGCCACTGTACGTTCGGGTTTAATTGCATTCTTGTTCTATAAACCATATTTTTTGTTTTATCAACATTCACAGTGAGATTCTTTATTTCTTCTTTTTCTTTCTTTTCTTTTTTTTTGGGTGTAATTATTTAAGACATTTAACATGTGTTGTAGATCGTCTGAATTATCAGAAAACAAAACTGTATCGTCAGCATATAATAGAAGAAAAATATTCAGCATTTAAATTTGATAACTTTGACAGTTTTCAGCTATCATCACACTTTCTATATCATTAACGAACAGAGAAAACAACATGGCGAAACTGCTCACCTTTGCATAAGGTGAGCAGTTAAAGCAGTTAAACCCGATTGATGATGTAAAACAATTGTCAATTAAAACAGTCTATAACATTTCACTTATTAACTTTTGCCGTCCCATGTTTAACTAACGGCGTCAAATATTCAAGCCTGTACACAGTGCGGGGGTGCGACGGGTATGTATGCACCACCCCCACCCCACACACCCCTCAGTTACCAAAGGTCAACACATTTTCTATATATTTATTATTCTTATTATTATTATTATTATTATTATTATTATTATTATTATTATTATTATTTTTATATAAGCCCTTGTTGGTCCCATCACGAGGAATTCGTAACCCCTACCCACCACCATTAAAAATCCCTGCTTACGGGCCTGATAGCCACATAGTAATTGGTTTAAAATATAAAAATTACAGTCCCCATACTTTTAAAATAGCTTTATGTTTAAAAGGGTTATCGTATTTAGGGGGCCACCCGATATAATTAAAGGTGAATCCGAAAAAGACAGGTTTGTTTCCTGAGTTGTTACAAAGAGTTACCATATAATTGTGCATGAGGTAAAATATAATACAATTATACATTGTGAGCATGTACGCGTAATGCTGTACTAATGTTTCTCTCATCCTCGGCTATATAGGACAGAGATATGAAAGAAAGTCATCCGATGAAAGAAAGCTGTGCAATAAATTTCAATCCCACATGGGATAGCACGCGCACTCGTTTAACATGACGTAGTTGGTAATATATGACATCATATTCAGTGGCGTAGGCAGGATTTTGTATTGGGTGAGGGCACCTGACATCCAAGCAAACAGTGTTATCGAGTACGCCACTGATCACCCCTAATTTCTCGGTATTGGGGGGTATGACCTGCCTAACCGCACCTCCCCCCCCCCCCCCGTCCTTCCCGGCTACGCCACTGCTGACCCTATCCAATGAAAGAAAGCTGTGCAAGAAATTCTATCCCACATGGGATAGCACGCGCACTCGTTTAACATGACGTAGTTGGTAATATATGACATCATATTCAGTGGCGTAGGCAGGATTTTGTATTGGATGGGGGCACATGGCATCCAAGCAAACAATGTTATCGAGTACGCCACTGATCACCACTAATTTCGCGGGACAGGCACACGTAAGCAGTCCCGCCCCCTCCCACCCCCTATGCACCTTACATAACAGTACATTAAATAACAGTCATGACTTAAACATAAATGTATACAAATAAAAGTACAGATATACATCAACACAGTATCAACCCACCTCCTTAAATGTACCTCGGATAACAACACACAACATACGACTTTAGTTTGTACATTTAAAGGTATGTAGTACACACATAAATTAAATCCGAACCCTCTATTATATGCATGGCAATAAGTTTATCACAAAATGGTTAGCAACAGACTAGTTTTAAAGGGTGTATACTACCAAATCAAATCTCATAGACGACAATAGTAACATATGTGGCTAAAACTCCTACCTGCAACGTATCAATCGATATAACCGCCACGGATATAAATACTACCACCCCTCACCCTCAAAGCGAATCAGACAAAAGTGGGTGTCAAGCTGCTCATATCTGAGATAACGGGTAGCGTCTATGACTACCCTAGCTCCGCACAAAATTTGAGTACTTTTTTTTACATGTTCCAAGCACAAGACTACTTAACACAGTGGTACTAGAAGAAATAAAATTGCATACATTTTTAGCCCATATGAAACTAATGGGTTTTTTTTACAGACAACACCCTCACATTTGTAACCAATCACAGGAATTATGGTGTTCACTTCTCTATCAAACGTTGCGTGCACCTCGAACTTTGACCCAGCCGGAAGTTATTTGGTTTAGTACTACCTATTTTATTCTATTGGAGCCGTTTTTTGATTGGTAAAATTATACATTGCTTATATTTGATTGTTTAGATTATCCATTTCCATTCATCCGTAGTGTTTCTGGTTACCCTGGTGTTTCTAATACTACGAAATTCACTTTCCATATTTGTAAAAACGCACACAGCTCTGAGAAGTAAGTTATGGAGACATGTTTTTAAGAGTAGGGGGTGTGTGTGTGTGTGTGGGGGGGGGGGGGGGGCTGCTGTCGCAAGGTAGTTGATGTAAGTTATGGAGACATGCTTTTCCCCGTTTTAGCATCACAGACACTTTGCTGCAGTCTATTGCAATATGTAAATGTATCCAGATATGTGACCGCTTTGTAGATGAACTAAACACAGTGTCCAGTATAACTGATTAAAAATAGAGTCTGCGACTTTAAATCTGTTAATATTATTATTATTATTATTATTATTATTATTATATAATGTGTACACGCTCGCATGCAGTGGGGGTGGGGGTGGGGTTGCTGTGGATAGGTAGTTGATATGTGTTTAAGAAAGTCAGTCTTCGTAAATTCGGCACCAAGTGTTTATCCGGGATTTCTGCCCTCCCCACAAGTGTGCCCCACATTTTATTCCGCCCTGGAAGTATAGAGCGAATACATAAGTACAATATCAATCTCACCCACATAATACCCGTGTTCGTTATCATATTGTATGTAGTGTACATACCACACGCGTAACAACAGACGGGGCGGGGGTAGGGAGGAGGGGGTACATGTCCGCCCACTTGACAACGAAAATGGACGTGCCCCACCCCACTTCACATATCGTTCATACCGGCATGTATACCTTCATTACCCCCACACGCACAGCTAAGCACGTTTTCCCTGTCCTGATTGAAACACGCCCTAGTTTCTACCACAAATGTCCACAATCAATAATCGCCAGGTGTAATATTCGAGTATATATTTGTGTTTTGTACACAGTGCTGTTCTGTCACATAAAGTGTTAACATATGTAATCAGCGAGTTAACAGTTAACATAGACATAGCAAAACAAAAGAAATAACAGACTGGACAACTGACAATGTGATATTGTCAAATAAAAGTTATAACTACCTTCGTGTCTCCCACAACAAAATGTCTGACCCGTTTGTAAAATGCGTCCTTGTATGTGACGTGTTTAGTTGTCTTGGAAGGCAGAACTTTCTGGTTTACCGATCTTCTTGTTGATTGAGTAAACGTGTTTATCAGTTACTATATATAATAAGCGCATGTAGTAGCAAGCACAGCGTATTGCATTACAACATAACACAGTAACCTGATCAGAGGTCAGGTTCATAGCGGGGCTGGGGGATGGGGCGAACAACCCTATTGGAATTCAGTGATAGTATTTTAATACCAGACAATGCGTAGCTCGGTATGTAGAATGTCCAAGTTCAAATGTCTCCATATAACCTAGACGTAGTAGACGTAGTAGACGTAGCCCAGTAGTAAAGCACTCGCCTGATGCGCGGTCGGTCATGGATCGATACCCGTCGTTCGTTTCAGCCATGGTATGTACTCTCCTGTCTGTGGAATACTAGTAGTATATTTTATACGTAGCGGGGACAACAACGGGAATACAATGGAAACGCCTCCAGTACAATGATGAAATAATATCTTTTGAATAGAAAACCAGTTGAAACCCGTGTATTTGTTATTATTAAACAATCACAACCAGTCTTTTAAACAATGCATTTGAATATATGAAGAGTTCAGGCGCAAAACGCGATATATCCATTTTTCATTTTGAGTAAAAACAATTTAATTAATTGGCGTATATCGCGTTTTGATAAAGAAAAACGGGATTTACCAAATACAATTTCATAAGGATTAATCACGTTTTGCAGCAAATCAGCGGGCCTACGATTAGCTCTTACTGACATACCATAATGGTTTTGACTAAAAACTAGAAAGAAAATGGTTTATATCGCGTTTTGCGCCTGAACTCTTCATATGTTATAACATAAAGAGAAGTGTAATTATTTATTATTTGTAACGATTGCATTCAAAGATGAACTATATCGACAAGAAACAGGCTGTTTACTTCAGCTGGAAATATGTTTTACGACCAGAATGCAGTTTTAATGAATCAATAGTGAAAAAAATCAACTTGTTGGTTTAAGAGTCGTACTGAATGTGAGATGTATGCCTAACGATCCTTCTGCGATTTGACTACCAGTACCAAGCTAATAATAATCAAGAAAATACTCGTGTGCTCGTGGATGAATTAGATACAGTTGATAATACAAAATGCTTGGAACATTTGTTAACTCTGAGTTACGCCTTTGAAGTGTGTAAACTGGTTCAGCGATTCTGTAAAGAAATGTGTATGGGATGCATATTCGACGAGGAGAAAACGCACACCTGTAAAACACTGTGCCACGAGGTTATGCTCAAACGCTATTACACAACTGCATGGGTTGAACTGAACATGTGGTTACGTCTTGTTTATGTAGATCCAGTTTTATTAAACACTCCAGGATTTGTTTTGTGTCAGTATCAATGCAAAGACTATTTGGATATGAACGTTAAAACTGTAGAGTGTATGAACATTTTAAAATAACAAGTACACTGGTGGCACCTAAGTCTGCGCACCTAAGCATTTGTGTTATATTTTAAAGTTAAAATATTTCTTTAAAAATATCTGTTTCACCGCCACAGTACAGAACAATAAACGTATTACAACTAAAGTTATGAGCGCATTTTTAGTGGGACCCCCCTGCATTTACTGGCCTGCATGACGGCACATAAGTCTGCGCAGCAAACATTAAAACAACCACTTCTGTCGCTAAAGTTTACATAAAACAGCAACAACAATGGCTCCGACTTTTATAAGTTCTAAATAACAAACACGTCCTGTTATAGTCTGTTTCAGAAACATTTAGATTGTGCAAATGAGATAAATATAAATGGTGTTCCATGCTCCTTCGTTTGGACAACACAAAATGACAATATAAAAAAAGCCAATGTAAAAATATTTTATCAATATTTAACAAAAATTGTCTGTTATTAACTGTGTATATGAACACAAATGGTGTTCGTTAGACATATAGGACAATCAATAATAATGTTGAAACATGCCATAGCTAAAATAGGCCATGCTGTAAGTGCAATCTTCACAGTCTGTGTGCAGCCATTTTGCATTGTGTCACTCGGAGGGAAATTCAAAGTATGCTTAGATGTTTACGTCAACAGATAAAATAAGACATTCATTTCATTTATGGATTCATAAATTACAATAAGGTATGTATTAAAGCTTCTATGCAAATTTATGTAAGTTGATATGCAAGGTTGATCATTACAACGTTGACAGACACGTGTTGACAGGTGATAGAAAAACACGTTGATCGAGGCTGGCAAAAGTATACTTTTAGTGCATTAATTCAGAATTGTTTTCAATAAAAGTGTTATCGACCAGTTTTATACATATATTCACAATCAAGATGTGCTGTTTTAACAACGGTTTTGTGAATTAAATTAACGTTGTTTGTTTGTTTACAAGCATACCCCGACACTTGTTTCAAGACGTAATGTAACGTCATTAACGTGCGCAGAGTTTTGTGCCGCGCAGACTAAGGTGACATGAGTGTACTTAAAATACTACGTTTGGAAGATCGTCTGCGCGTATAAATCAACGGCACAGAATACATTAGTTCAGTTCAGTCATGTTATCCAGAGTGAAACCTAACACTGAAAAGAATGAACGTGACAAGAACGGACTTGAACAATATTATACAAAATCGAGAGACGCTGGAGCTTTCTACGGACCGAAGAAGTTTCACGACGCTCTGAAGAGACGTGGTTTACAAACGTACAAGTTGAAAGCGGTAACACAGTGGCTGAACGACGAAGATGCGTACAGGCTTCACAAACCAGTGAGCAGTTCATTCAAGCGTCTCCGAGTACGGGTTAACAAAAAAGATGAGATGTTTGACATGGATTTAATGGACGTCAGCCGCCATTCAAAAGTCAACGATGGAGTTAGGTACTTTCTTATAGCAATTGACATTATTTCGAGATACATGTGGGTCATAGCCCTAGTAAACACGAAACCGGAGACGGTGTTAGAAGGCTTCAAAACAATTTTAAAAGACGAACGTGTACACAAGAGAGTTCGGGTTGACACAGGTACGGCATTCGCAGGTGTATTCAAGCAGTTTCTATCAAAAGAAAACATTAAACTGATTATCACGCAGAATGAAGATATCAAAAGTAATTTCGCGGAAAGAATTATCAGAACCTGCGGGGGCTTATTGCGCGCTTTACGACTTAAAACAATACACAAAAAATGCATAAACGTTTTAGCAGATCTAGTACACAATTATAACAATACAGTACACTCGTCCTGAGACTGTGGGCACCGGCTGATGTTGATAAAGCGAACAACTTTAAAGTTTGGATTCATCTGTACGTCGAACCCATGGTTAAGAAACTTAAAATAAAGAAACCATTAGCAAAATTTGTTTTTAAAGTGTGATTTAACGAGAATCAGCTATTTGCGTAAATAATTCACTAAGGAGCAGGACTTAAGGTAAATAGAAGAGTTGTTCAAAATGCATTTTAGAAGTAGACGACACGGTATTCCAGTTTATAGACTGTGATTTTCACGACGAAGTGCTGAAAGGTATATTTTATACAGCCGAACTTCAGAAAGTGAATAAAAATCAAGACATTCTGTGAAAAATCGAAAAAGTGTTAAAAAGAAGAAGGAAAAGGGAAAAGTGTACTATTTGGTTCGGTGGTTAGGGTGGCCACCTAGCTTCGATTCGTACGTAGACGAAGGAGAACTGAAAACTGCGTGAGACATGGAGAAGTACATCATATTGAAGAGTACTGACTCTAAATCAGTGTTTCCTGACAACAACCCCTATCATTTTCGAGTAAAGTTAAAACAGAGGTTAACGTTTGAAGGTTTATGGATTGTGTCTCTTGTGGATTTGAATTTTGGAGAAACTGATATTCATAGTATGAACGATTTGCAAGTAGACGTGTTGTGTAATTTGTGTGACAGCAGTCTAGTAGGCGATAGTTTTGTACCTCTACTGAGACGTGTTGATTTACGAGACAGTCCACGGTATGAGTTTAATACAATGTGGAACATTTCTGTTGTAGGGAAAGAGAGTTCCTATGTTGAAATGCATACAAAGGCTGCATCCGCCACTCCAGTCTCATTTATCAAAGAGAGCACGAGTGTGACACTACTATTACGACATTATCCGTTTTTGGAGTAAATTACCATGGATCGAAAACTTTACGTTCCTGATGTGAATAAATGGTTAAAGTAGTTTGATAAACAAACAAAGAATGTTGTTCAGTCAAATAAGCAGGTTTGATCTGGAGTTGGGAATTACAAGGACAAGTGGTTTTCTTATATGATTCCAATGATTCCGAGACATGTGAACAGTGACGTGAACAACATACACAAACCTAAAATAGAAGTGACGTCACAAACACAAGATGTGGTACAAAGGGCCGAAGCTGAACAGGAACGTATTAGGGCTATAAAACATAAATCTGGTGATCGAATTCTCAGAAGCAAAAAAGTCAGACGCATGACAGTACAGAAAAAAATGAGCTCCCGCATCGAAGTACAAATCAGCTGTTAGTGAAAAAGATATATCTGTATAAACGTCAACAACAAACGATATGTCACTCCTCACAGACAAATACTTTGTGGAAGGTTTACCCAGTGCTTTGGATCTGTTTACTATGCCCCCATACCAAACGAGTGTGTTTCAACATTACTACGTCGATGTTAGACCTGTTAGTCAAATTACAGATTCGTCACCAGTAGAATTTCAAATTGCAAATAGTGAAAGTGACTACGTGGATTTGAAACAAAGTCGTTTACGGTGGGCTTATATTTGGATGGGGTTAGTGGGCCCGGTCGACCCGTCGAAGCAGATGACGTCAGTGCGTATGTGAATTTATTCGAAGGTGTTAATAGCTGGAACCTGGATTGTGGAAATTATATTGAAAGATCTGAATTTTCTTTGGGGAATGGTCTGTTTGTGTTCAACCTTGAACCCGTTTTTGTGGACTCTGGTTATTTAAGTTTATTAAAAAAACGGTAATTTACGGTTAGAAGTACAGTTTAAATTTGCATTAACAAAGATAGTGAGTTGCATAGTGTATGGTGAATTCTCCAGCTTGATTGAAATTGATCAGACCAGGAACGTGTTTGTCAAATAGATCATGAATGGCAAACAGATTCAGTGTGCGATCGACTGCGAGCCAGTTCTATGTTCACGTAGTGTCGGTGTTTACTCGAGCGATACACTACCACGCTTGAAACAGGGGAGACCCTGGGGGTGTATTGTAAACACGGACCCATCTCACCTTCCCGTCAAACACTGGGTGGCGTTCTATTTTGACAAAAACAAAGCAGAGTTGTTCGATAGTTTTGGGAAACCACCCGAACATTACAATATAACATTTGTAAATGTTTTAAGGAAACATTGTACATCATACGTTTACAACGCCAAATCCATACAATTTATCAAATCCAAGACATGTGCTTTTTACTGTTTGTATTTCCTATTACAGAAATGTAAAACTGAACTGATAATGAATGATATTATGAGTCAGTTTAGTGAAGATACATTACACAATGACTTATTTGTAACCAACTTCATATGTCGTTACTTTAGATAGTGTAGTCCATCATGTAGTCCATGTAGTCACAAGTATTTGTAATTCAAACATATGCTATTTAATAAAACAATTTATTATTATCACAGAACACTGGCTTGTAATATTTTAAACACTAACTGGTATTAGTTTATTAGATAGTAGTTTAATATGAATATTATATATATACTTTCCAGACTATGTAGGTAAATCCACAGTAGATAATCCACACAGTAGATAAATCCACACACACGCTAGGCAAATCCGCACAGTAGGTAAATCCCCACAGTAGGTAAATCCACAGTAGGTAGATCCCCACAGTAGGTAAATCCCCACATTAGGTAAATCCACACATTAGGTAAATCCACAGTAGGTAAATCCCCACATTAGGTACATCCCCACAGTAGGTAAATCCACAGTAGGTAAATCCACACATTAGGTCATCGAATCAAAACATACAATCAAGAATTGATTGATTGATGAGCAAGCAGAAATAATTACATAATTTGCAATGTTATAGTTATTTAAAATTAACAATTACAATAACAAATAGTTTATAATCTATTTATTTATTAAAAACTACATTTTAAAAATTACACACATTAAGTTGTGTAGATACAAAGATATATGTTTCAGATTTATATAAATCCAGTATAGAAGAAATATTGGTGTGGTAAATACATCTAGCTAATGAGCTATAATAATAATAATAATAATAATAATAATAATAATCATAATCATAATAATAAACGACTAAGTAATGCTTATTTAATTTGTTTGTTTTATTTGCATGAGTAGGTAGGTATACAGAGAGAGAGAGAGAGAGAGAGAGAGAGAGAGAGAGAGAGAGAGAGAGAGAGAGAGAGAGAGAGAGAGAGAGAGAGAGAAGGTATATCCAACATGAAACACTTAATAGGTAATCCGATATGAAAGCACAATAGTAGATAATCAAACAAGAAATGATTTCCTTGATGGTCAAGGGGAGACAATTTCTTAATTTGCAATATAGTCTCCTGGACAGAGGAGCCGGCTGAGCTCGTCACCTGTGTCCAGGACAGATGTCCACGTTAAACTCTCTGATTTGGTCTAAGAAGATAGTTGTAATAAATATTCAGATTTAAATATTTGTAGCTAAATTCACAATAACACATAATAATACTTAATTATTTATTACTAAGAACTTCTACTACATTCTAATTGTTTAAAAGTCATTCAATAAATGTTACTCTTGGTGGTGGCGAAATGTCTATGTATCTGTTTTGTTGCGGTGGATGTTGCTCTGGATCTTGCTGTGGATGTTGCTGCGACTGTTGCTGCTGCTGGTGTTGTATGGCCGCCAGCAGGTTCGCTCCACGACCTCTTTCAACTGTGTGCACACCACGTGCCTGTTCGAGTGATTGTGGGACTCCTAGCCCAGTTCCTTGAAAATAATAAAAACAGTTTAATTTATTATTATTATCATCATTAAAGTAGCTCTTCCTTCATTAGCACAATTTCCTGAATAGTGGGTGATTGCTGCATATTTAATGTTATGTTGGTACTTATTTGTACTGAAAACAAGATATTTGTTCAACAGAATTAATCATATATATAATATATTAAGAGAAACCCGTGTGGGAACTGGTTTCTTCTCATTTATTTGCAAAGTAAATTTGTAACAATACATAACTGTAATAAATATGTTGACTACGTCGTTAAAGAAAACGCCAAAACTCTCCTGATTTACTAGAGTTCTATATGATTTGCATAAGCTAACTGGACTATAAGGGAGTTAACTCTTGTTACACTGTAAAAAACCCTCACCAACATACGGTTGAAACCGCCGTGTGGAATGGAGTGGAACTCTCTCCATAGGTGGGTGTTGGTAGAGCTGACGTTGTAGCTGCTGCTGCTGCTCCAATCTCTCATCGGTAACGGCTAATGAGAGCATTTCGCTCTCTTCCTGCACCTCGCGCTCCAGCTGATTGATAGCTGCAAGAATTTCCTCTCTGTGTTCCATCAGAGCACGGAACGCAGGTGCCGAAAAAGACAGGTGCTTTGTGCCTGACTTTGTAATTTTGTTTATGTGAATATATACTTCACTATTTACGTCCCATATTTTGACCATCGCATAGTCCTTGTAAAAAAAACTTTTTTTTTTACACTGATTCATTTTTTTAAATATGTTACTTCGATTCTGTGCAGAGTGATACAAACTGTTGCGTTTCCACTTTTATGGAACTGTATAACAATAACGTAGAAGGTATAAAACGATTAGTAGGTTACTATTAACCTATAGAACATCTGTAACCCGTTTACCACGATTTAGTGACTTGGTATTTTTCCTCATATTGACTAGAAATAGCAAGCTATTAACCAACATTAAAAAGTGCTGGATCATGATAAAGTTTTTATTGACTATAGAAAATCATAGGTGGCAACTACATCTTTAATTTCAAATGATGGGAGATGTTTCTTTGAAAT
Source organism: Gigantopelta aegis (assembly GCF_016097555.1). Taxonomy (NCBI): domain Eukaryota; kingdom Metazoa; phylum Mollusca; class Gastropoda; order Neomphalida; family Peltospiridae; genus Gigantopelta; species Gigantopelta aegis. The sequence goes on along the minus strand of NW_024533691.1, from coordinate 32,396 downwards.
TAGAAATTCCACTTTCTTTTCAAAATACTTTTTTGGGTTAAATACTTAATTGCGAATTGAAAAACATATTTTGGTTCTTCAACCTTCCAAGACTAGTTTAAGACGTTACCATTGAAACACCAGACTTTGAGTCGCCTTTAATTTAAAAGCTTCTATTTAACTACAGAAATAACAGGTGACATCTGTGATGATGGTCTTGGGTAAAACTAATACTTAATAATAATAAACGTATTCAGTTTAGTCCACCGAGTGTGACTATTTGCTACACTTCTGTTCGATTTATGTTTGTACTTTAAAGGATTGAAATACTTTTTAGAAAGTGTTAACCTAGAAACGCAGACTACATGACCCTACCTACATAACTTTATTTTAAAATATATTTGTAGTATTCAGTTTTAACATATTTGTTTTGCAAGCGATTATTTGAAAATAAAAACAATCTACATTGTTAATGTTATATGTGAAATTCGAAGAATAGTTGTCAGTGCAACGTTTAAACTATTTAATAAAATATTAAATAATATATTCTAGAGCAGAAACAAGACACTACAGGATATGTATCAACCTTAACATAGAGTGTAGCGCAGCATAGCATGGATGAAAATTAGTGTTACTTATCTTACGTTGTAATACTGTTTTAAAAATGTACATTGGATGAAATAAATGCGTATGTACAACTTTCGTTAAAAATGTACATCTTAAAAAACATACTTTCAGTGTTACATTAGTAATAATGTTGCGAGAGAGAAAGCATGCTTATTAAGTTAATTTGGGTGTTGTCGATAGTTTTGTAAAGCAATGAGGGTGGGTGCACTCACATCACTCCATTAAACAGTGATTGTATGCGTTTAATAGTTGCTCAACCGGTTTTAATAGTTCTATAAACGGTTTTGATAGTTATGTTGACATCATTGCTATAATTAAATAGTTTGCAATTGGTTGTCAAAGTGAAGAAATGCATTTTAATGAAGAAATGCATTCGCGGGAAATGCTTTTTTTTTTTCTTTTAAATACCGCTGCGTCTACAAGAAACAGACACACTTTTGGTTGACACTGCTGCTGCAAAATCTTCCTTACTCCCGAATCTATATTATATAGAAGGTAAGTTTTAGCTAACCTTTTTTTCACAAGGAAGAACTTAGTCTATTTCAAAGCGAACCACACAAATAAACATGAATTTAATCAGTTTTAAATATTTAGATGTTTAACATATAATTTCAGAAATAAATTGAATTATATTTTGTGATAACATTACCGAAATTTATTAAAATAGTTTAGTTGTTATAACTTGAAAATATGGTTTATTCACTAAACATTTCTAAAACAGCTTAGTTAAAAGATTATTATTATTTATTTGCAGGTTACTGAAAGTGTTCATGTGCAACATGTTAACGTAAAATGTGATCAAAGTTTTAAACCAAATGTAATCAAGAGTAGATAGTTTAATATGTAATCAAGAGTAGATAATTTAATATGTAATCCAGAAAAGATCGTTTAAATATGTAATCAAGAATGTAGTTTAAAATATGTAATCGAGAATAAATAGTTTATATATGTAATCAGGAATAAACAGTACTTTAAACCTTAAAAATGTCCTCTCACACGACATGTAGAATATTTTCCTGTAATGTTTGTGAGAGCTACTTTTCTAAAAATTCTGATCTTCTTAGACATAAAAGTAATTGTTTCAATCCGTCACACATTTTCATATGTGAACTGTGTGGTGAACATTTTACCAGAAAAGATAACTATCACATACATGTTAAACGGTTTCATGAACATACTTTAAAATGTTCAAACTGTTCGTATCAGTGTTCAAACCGAACCAAGCTCGAAAATCACGTTTTAGCATGCATCAGTAGACCTCAAACGTATTCGTGTAATCAGTATCAGGACATTTTTTCAACATTTAGAGATCTTGCAATACACAACTCTCGAAATTATAAAACACAAACAACATTTCAGTGTTCATTATGTCTGATAGACTTTATCAATGTGCATATGTTAAAACTACATTTTAAAGTATGTCGCACACAATCGGGGGGGGTGGGTGGGTGGGTGGGTGGGTGGGTGGGAAGTGACGTCAGTTAGTACTACATCTTCCCAGACTGTCGGTGTTCAACCCCATAACAAGCGACGGAAACCATCGGCCACCATTAGTCGTAACCCTGACACAACGCCCCCACCCCAGATTAATCTCATAGCTGCACAGGCCCCTTCCCCACAACCAGAAGCTGATCAGATTCCCGACGAGCCACTTTCTCCAAACAGAGGTTGCAATAGACAACCTCTGAGTAGTGACGTGAGAGAATTTGACTATGTCGGTACTGAGCAAGATAAGTCGGACTTGATGAGATTTCTAGCCGCACGTCGCCGTGACATTATTCGTGATATCCAATCAGAACTAAGAGAAAAATTATCGATAAAATGGGGTATTTGTGTACAAATTAAAATGTCAAAAGTAACCACATAAGGTAAAAAGACGTTTGTAGAACCATACTTCAAAAACAAAATGATTGTTGCTACAGAGACAGATGACTTAGCAGAACAATATTCTACTGCACTGAATACTATTATGATTAGATTAGACGATTATGAAGGTGAAGAGTCAAATCTTGATGAAGTCATTACCATGAAACTGACCGTTGTTCAATTTCAACCTTTCAGAGGCGTGTCGTACATCAAATTACCTGTAGAGTTAAAGCGAAAGAACAAAAGTATCCTTAACATTCAAAACGATGATGACAAATGTTTTCTGTATTGTGTTTTGGCGCAACTGTACCCGGCTCCCACTCATTCACACCCAGAGAGAATGCATAACTATTTACCTCATGAAGACAAACTGAATGTTAATGGCAATTAGTAACACCCCCTTACATGTAACGCGTATGCCAACAGCTAGCCACTGTCAAAATTAAATGCCCCACTCACCGACCCCTGGAAAGGCGTTGTACCATACCTCTATGGATAAAATATGTTTTGCAGATATGAGACGACCCCTCAATCAAGACAGTTACATTTTTTCAAAAATTGCGAAATCGCACGTGATCTCTTGTTTGGGAATTCTATACTTGTGATAAGCCAATGAAAACCGAGATCGGTACGAGCCCGTCAAAAGTGTCCCACTTTAAAAAAAAACTGGCTTTGTTTTTGACCTGGATAAGCCAGCGTAGTGAAACCAATCCGGAGTGCGGCGTCATATATGCACCAAACGTAATTGGATTTTCTGTTCTATATGCTTAAATAATAAATATATTTCAGGGAATGTAGTTTTAAATAAAACTGTTCATTCTTGTTTACAGCTGTCTGTGTTTGTTTTCGTTGTTTACCACTACCTTTCTGTATCAATACCAAGAGTGTCTGGGGTACATTTAACTCTTTCAATGTATTAATGAAACGTTCATAGCCCACGGGTTGCTTTGTAGAATCAGTGCCCAACACAGCATCGCGTATCACCATTGATATATTAGATACCACGTGAGCGTGTCCATCTTTATCAAGTAGTTCACCATTGTCATTCCACTGTAATGTGCCCTTTTCAAACTGATCCTTATAAAAATCCACCAAACCCATTAATTTCCCGATTAGTCTTGCACTGGGAACACCTTGTAGTATAGCAGTTTGTAAAGATAGCAGTGAATAGCTGATTGACTGTTCTGATAAGTTCGTATAATGTTTGTTAGATGTATCACCATCATTCGACATGGTCTGTTTCTTTGACGACGAAGCAGTTTCAATAGTACGGTCTTCACATTCACTCTTAATAGATGTAGAATCACTCATCCGAGTCGGTGTGTTGCTCCTCTTCAATAGATTGTTGTACGTCTCCCGGCTCAGTAGAGCATGTGCTTTCGCCATTGTTCACCTGCTATTCGGTAGTGTCGTTCCCTTTCAAGTAGTAGTTTAAGAGCGCTTCAATGCAACTAGGTATTATGAAATGGTTAGATCGTAACAGTCTGTGTTTCTCCTTTTTCTGTGAAGCAGGAGGCACCGCCCCTGGTGGTTGAGCTGCCCGGTTTGGTCCCCCCCCCCTCCCCGCCCCACCCACTCCCGAGCTGGCGTGGGATGACGTCTCCTCCTACGTCCCGATCTCTTCTGTTTATTGTCACCATAATACCAGGTGACAATAGCCGTGCTCCCATTGTGTTCAACACGATACTTGGCCAAGCTCGTGCAACACAGCCCCAAGGGTGGGGTGGGGGGGGGGGGGAGGGACAGAAACCTTGACGTTTGATAAACACAACCGCATTCTGCGCTATCTCGAGTAGAAATCTCCGGGGATTTTGGGGTTTTTTTCTTCTTTTTCTTTTTTTCCTTTTTTTTTGTGTGTATTTTTTTTTTTTTTTTTGTAGGGGCGTTGTGTGTTTGGAGGTTGTTGTTGTTGTTTTTTCTGGTTGGTTTTGTTGCTTTATTGTGGGGGGGTTTTGTGGGCTTTTTTTCTTTTCTTTTTTTTTTCTTTTTTTGGATGGGGGGGGGGGGGTCCTTTACATCATTATTATTACATTATCTCTTTTTTGATATAAGTATTTATTGTTCCAGATCAAACAGCAGTGTTGGGGTTGGGAGCGCCGAATCACTGCTTTACAGATATAGAGTAGTTCTGCATGTGCCTGGCTACTAGAATACAGAACTATAAATATAAAACATAATAGTAATTACGTATTGTACATACATGTAGAGATATATGTATAGGACGATTGAGTCTGGTCGAGGACACAGCAGAGTATAGCTACAGTAAAGTTCTAATTTTTGATGTAGCAGCATAAAGAAATTTACAGATATTGTTAATAACTTTGACGCAATGGTTGCGTAATAATTGGATAAGTTTTGAAAACTGAAGGGTTAATGTAATAATATTCCTTAATGTATTCCACACGCAATTGAATAAACAATGGACAAACGAGTATGAAGTGGAATTCATCCTCTAGCTCTCTTATATTCCATACTGAACATAATCATATGCGATCACTTTTGTCCACGCCAGAATATCTTCCGGTCTCAACATTTAAAGAGTGAGAGTGTGTTCGATATTTGGTTATAATACATCATGTGTTACATCTATACTTGTCTGAAATAGGTTTCTGTAAACATGGCAGAAGCTGAAAGATATCCATGATATGTTTGTATAGTAAACATTTTGATGAGTTATTAAGTATAGTAGCAGTCTTTTGTATAAAGTTGTCTTGAAGACGTTGTTTAAATTGATATAGGAAATCATTTTCATTTGTGACATACTGAGCTTCCCATACATTAAGAAACACCAATTTTCACATAGTAATTTGTTCACATGGTACAACCAGTTCATTTTACAATTGGGTTTACTCTGTAGTAGGTCAATACGTGTTCCTTGTAACAAGCTTGGCGTATACATTTATCGGTTTTTAATAACAACACCCAATATTTATTAATACTAATATTCCTTATAATCAGTTGAGGGAAACGTCCAAGTTCATAATAAACCATAGAAGCTGAGGTAGATTTTCACGCACAAAGCAGTCTCTTCGGGAACTGTATATAAGCTTGTTCTACATCTGGTGAAATACAGAAGCCCCAAACGTCAGTAGAATAGTTTATAATAGGCTGCAAATAAGTATCAAATAGTGAAAGTTTAGTTTCAATGTTTAGCATTAAGCCATTCATTTTCTTAGTTAACACAAAGGCTGTTTTCCTATTTTTGTTTTATCAACATTCACAGTGAGATTCCATTTTTGTGTGTAATTATTTAACGCATTTAACATGTGTTGTAGATCGTCTGGATTATCAAATAATAAAACTGTATCGTCAGCATATAATAGAAGAAACATATTCAGCATTTGAATTTGGTAATGTTGACAGATTTCAGCTATCATCACTCTTTCCATATCATTGAAGAACAAAGAAAACAACATTGGCGAAAGTGCTCACCTTTGCATAAGGTGAGCACTTAAAGCAGTTAAACCCGATTGATGATGTAAAACAATTGTCAATTAAAACAGTCTATAACATTTCACTTATTAACTTTTGCCATTCCATGTTTAACTAACGGTGTCAAATATCCAAGCCTGTACACAGTGCGGGGGTGCGACGGGTATGTATGCACCACCCCCACCCCACACACCCCTCAGTTACCAAAGGTCAACACATTTTCTGTGAAATTTAGATAATGTCATGTAAACGATATATTTATTATTATTATTATCATTATTATTATTATTATTATTATTATTATTATTATATAAGCCATTGTTGGTCCCATCACGAGGAATTCGTAACCCCCACCCACCACCATTAAAAATCCCTGCTTACGGACCTGATAGCCACATAGTAATTGGTTTAAAATATAAAAATTACTGTCCCCATACTTTTAAAATAACTTCATGTTTAAAAGGGTTATCGTATTAAGGGGGCCACCCGATATAATTAAAAGTCAATCCGAAAAAGGACAGGTTTGTTTCTTGAGTTGTTACTAAGGGTTACCATATAATTGTGCATGAGGTAAAATATAATACAATTATACATTGTGAGCATGTACGCGTAATGCTGGATTAATGTTTCTCTCATCCTCGGGTATATAGGACAGAGATATCCAATGAAAGAAAGCTGTGCAAGAAATTTTATCCCACATGGGATAGCACGGCACTCGGTTAACATGATGTAGTTGGTAATATATGACATCATATTCAGTGGCGTAGGCAGGATTTTGTATTGGGTGGGGGCTGCTGTGGGTAGGTAGTTGATGTCAGTGTTTAAGAAAGTCAGTCTTTGTAAATTCGGCACCAAGTGTTTATCTGGGATTACTGCCTTCCCCACAAGTGTGCCCTACATTTTATTCCGCCATGGAAGTATAGAGCGAATATATAAATACAATATCAATTTCACGTCGCCACCCACATAATACCCGTGCTCGTTATCATATTGTATGTAGTGTACATTACCACACGCGTAACAACAGACGGGGCGGAGGTAGGGAGGACGGGGTACATGTCCGCGCACTTGACGTGGCCCACCTCACTTCACATATCGTTCATACCGGCATGTGTACCTTCATTACCCCCACACGCACAGTTGAGGAACGTTTTCCCTACCCTGATTGAAACACGCCCTAGTTTCTACAACAAATGTCCACAATTAATAATCGCCAGGTGTAATATTCGAGTATATATTTGTGTTTTGTACACAGTGCTGTCTGTCACATAAAGTGTTAATATGTGTAATCAGCGAGTTAACAGTTAACATAGACATAGCAAAACAAAAGAAATAACAGACTGGACAACTGATAATGTGATATTGTCAAATAAAAGTTATAACTACCTTCGTGTCTCCCACAACGAAATGTTTGACCCGTTTGTAAAATACTTCCTTGTATGTGACGTGTTTAGTTTTCTTGGAAGGCAGAACTGTTTGTTTAACCGACCTTGTTGATAGAGTAAACGTGTTTATCAGTTGCTATACGTAACTATGTTCTCTGCCACAGTGTATTGATTAATCGTGTTTATCAGTTACTATAGTAAGCGCATGTAGTAACAAACACAGAGTACTGCATCACAACATAGCACAGTGACCTGATCAGACGTCAGGTTCATAGTGGGAGTGGGGGGTCGGGGGGGGGGGGGGGACGGACAACCCTATTGGAATTCAGTGATAGTATTTTAATACCAGACAATGCGTACCTCGGTATGTAGAATGTCCAAGTTCAAATGTCTCCATATAACCTAGACGTAGTAGATGTAGCCCAGTAGTAAAGCACTCGCCTGATGCGCGGTCGGTCATGGATCGATACCCGTCGGTGGGCCCATTGCGCTACTACTCGTTCCAGCCAGTGCAGAACGACTGGTATATCAAAGGCCGTGATATGTACTATCCTGTATGTGGAATACTGCATATAAAAGATCCCTTGCTACTAATGAAAACAAATGTAGCGGGTTTCCTCTCTAAGACTATATGTCAAAATTATAAAATGTTTGACATACAATATCGAATGGCCAATTGTTAATAAATCAATGTGCTCTAGTGGTGTCGTTAAACCAAATATCTTTAACTTTAACTTTAACGGTCCTGTGTTGAATGATTCCTTTATTTCCTTTCTTTACTTGACAAAAGAAAGAAAGAAAGGAATGTTTTATTTAACGACGCACTCAACTCATTTTATTTACGGTTATATGGCGTCAGACATATTCTTAAGGACAACACAGATTTTGAGAGGAAACCCGCTCTCGCCACTTCATGGACTACTCTTTCCGATTAGCAGCAAGGGATCTTTTATTTGCGCTTCCCACAGGCAGGATAGCACAAACCATGGCCTTTGTTGAACCAGTTATGGATCACTGGTCGGTGCAAGTCGTTTACACCTACTCATTGAGCCTTGCGGAGCACTCACTCAGGGTTTGGAGTCGGTATCTGGATTAAAAATCCCATGCCTCGACTGGGATCCGAACCCAGTACATACCAGCCTGTTGACCGATGGCCTAACCACGACGCCAACGAGGCCGGTTTATGTGAAAAAAATATGTTTATCATTATCGTGTACAGTGGAATTCGGTGCACGTTCCCGACTTAACACCCAATAGCCTTTTACAGAATTGTATGTGCAGCTTTTCAACATCAAGTGCCTTGTGGAAACCCCATATTTCAGAAGCATAGCTTAAAATAGAATTAACATATGTATCAAAAACAGACAGCATTGTTTCAATATTAAACAAATTATTTTTACATACATTCATTAAAGAAAACAATGCTTTACGCCCTTGTTCTGGAAATCGCTTGTGTGTGCGTGCGAATTTGCCGTTGTAGAAAAATAAAACACCAAGATAAATAAATTCATTTACAACATCAAGTTTACATCCATTAAAGTATCACTTCTCGTTGTCTCGAATTCGTCCTCTAAAAATAACTATTTTGGTATTTTTCGTATTTACTGTTAAATCCCATTTACGTGTATAACTTGACAGAGAATTAATACTTGTTTATAGTCCTTCGGGTGTCTCCGCTAAAAGAACCATATCATCGGCGTACTTTATAAGAACAATATTTAACATCTGTATATCAATATATGGACAATTATCAGACATTAAATGCAATTCACAATCGTTAACATACATGGAAAATAATATGGGGGATAACACTTCTCCCTGTAATAATCCATTTTTGCATATAAAGACATCAGAAATTATATTATTATATTTGACACAACATTTAACATTATAATATAATGACCTTATAATTGTAAGCATTTTTCCTCTGATGTCTTGTTTAATTAATTTATACCATAACATTTGCCTGTTGATAAAATCAAATGCTTTTCTGTAATCAACAAAACAGCAATATAACCATTTGCGAGACTTTAACGCCCTATTTATCAAAGCATTTAAAACAAAAATTGCATCTACAGTAGCCATATTTTTTCTAAAACCAAACTGTGCATCACTTATAATATTATTTTCCATGTCAAACTTACACAATCTTTCATTCATAATAGTGGTGAACAGTTTTCCTAAACAGCTAACTAAGGTGATGCCTCTGAAATTATCCGTATCATTGGCATTTCCCTTTTTAAAAACTGGTGCTATACAACCTATTGCCCAACTCTGTGGGAAATGGCCTGATTTAAAAACAGCATTGAATAACACCAATAGACATGGCATCAATACATGTATGCAATCAATAAAATATTCATTAAGAAGACCATCATAGCCACAAGATTTGTCCTTCTTTAACTTATGTATAGCACTTGATATTTCACTTTCGGTTGTGTCTTGATCTAAAGAGCACTCTATTTGATCGTCAGTATTCATGTCATAATTAGTTAAGAAATCTTCAACTTCGCTATTGGTTGTCGGGTTGTTAGACGCAAGATGATAGAAATTATTATAAACGTCATCACTAATAAGTTCTGATTTGACATGTTTTCGTTTCTCAAATTGTTTACAAAACATTTTCGGGTTGTTTTTTCGTAAATATTTTAATTTGTTACCTTCTGTGGACTTGTAATGTCTTTTCAGTTTGCGTTATATTTGTTTGTATGCTACTTTTGCTTGAATAAGTTTAATACGATTATCTCTTGATTTATTTTTGTTAAAAACGTTGATGGTTTTTCTATTTTGTCTGTATCGTTCTTTACATATGTCATTAAACCATGGTTTATCTTCAACTTTAACATTTGGACTTTTTCTATTTCCTCCAAAATGTGTAGGTGTTGTAACCGAACAGTAAGCTAATATGAGATTGTTGAATTCGCGTGTGAAATCATCCACACATGTATTTATAGTTACTTGACTATAGTCAATCACATTGCATATGTTTATTAGGTTATCTCTATTTTCAGTAAGTTTCTTAACAATATCCTCCTTGTGCTCATCATTCCACTTAACGTTAGTATTATTCTGTTTCCGTTCGTCTATTACCTCGTTAACCACTTCATTTAAGGCATGTGCTACTGAGAAACATACCGGTGCATGGTCTGAAAAACAGTTAAATGTGCCAGAGGCAAACTGCTGAATTATATCAAAACACGATTCATGTACAAGGACATAGTCTATAAGACTAGCGCCATTAATATTATAAAAAGTAATTTTACCATCTTTGTCACCAACATGTCTGCCATTCACAATTCTCAGCCCACTAGACTTAAAAAAGAGATATTAATTTTCTACCCCATTGGTTAACTGTTTTGTCTTCGGTTTTCCGCATAGAGAGATCTGTATCAGGGACAAAACTGATAACATTAGCTAATATATGTGATGATCTTTCGTCTAATGTGTCATGTGTGATAAAATCATGCTCAGTGCCTACACGACTGTTGAAATCGCCAATAGCGATAGTATCTCCTAATTATTTGTATCTAGATAACCTTTCTTCAGGAATTGTAAATAGGTCATTGTGATATATATCGTAGTACACACTGTTAACGGGGGGTATGTAGTTTGCAAATATATACACATCTCTATTAAAAGTTGCCAAATTCCCTGTAATCTTTAAAATAACAATACTATCACATACTGTTTCAACACAAAAACACTTATCTTTGAGATTGTCTCGTGTAAATATCACAATACCTCCGCCTTTGCCATGTTCTCTGGGTACACTGTGTATTACATAGTTAGGTATTGATATCTCACTAGAGTCAGAGTCAATCCAACATTCGTATAAACATGCAATGTCATATTTGCAAATTATATTTAAGAACTCAGTGTCTTTTAGTTTACCTCCAAGTGACCGACATATATTCCATGAGATGATGGTTAAACCGCACCCGGCGTGTCCCTATGCTGGTATGTCACGTTCAGAATTGTGATGCGCAGGTGACGAATTAACGCGTGCTCGTTTTGACGTAGGACTAGCACTTCGTTCCCTGGGTGGGTCTTGTTTCGGTCTTGGACTAATATCGGGATTCCGTGGTGCAGTTTGGATGACTTCTCGGTACAAGCGTGGATCTGTGTGCTGTGCATGTGGGTCGTATAGCCTATCATCCACATATAACTTATCCCGCACCATCTTGGTTTTATGACCAGCTTGACGGTATCGCTTGGCTACGGGATACAGCTGTTTGCGTCTATCCTTGATAACCGTCTGAAACTGTTCATTAATTCCATACGGTTTGTTTTTTAACATGTATGCACTACTCTTTACCAACGTTAGTTGTTTGAAGTAGACAAAGCGCGCTACAATGGGTCGTAACTTGCCGTCACGACGACGTCCAAAACGGTGAACATTTCCGAATTCTATGTCCTCATCAATTTTGAGTTCTTGATATATAAAGTCTCTCAACAAATGTTCTGTGTTCTCATTGTGGTGTTCTACCAGTCCAGTGAAAATTAAATTATTTTTCATGGAGCGACATTGCAAGTCTGTAATGATTGATATCGTATCGTGTTCACGTCGTAATTTGTCCATGTCTGTGCGCGGTGCTTTGTTTTCATCGTTTGCACTTGCAAGTGAAGCTTTGAATTGCGCAATGTTATTCGTGTCAATATCACAAGCCGCCTTGACTGTATCAAACAAATCACTCACTCCCTGTACACTGGACTCCAGCTCCCTGTGATTAGAACTCACAAGCTTAACATCCGCCTCCAGCATGTCAACTTTTGCTACCAGTGACGATAGGGACTTCTGCACAGCATCTATTTGTTTTACATACACTTCAATATGGCCCAGTTTAGCATCCATCTTGTTCATTAAATCTAAAATATGATCAAATTTATACTTCTCTTCACTTTGCACACTGTCTTCACATATCACATCCCGAGCATTACCAAGAGCGGTGGAAATTACATTATCTGTCGCCATTGTAGACAGTTTACAGCTTGGCTTGGCTTGGCTTGTTGGGGAGGGGGTGGGAGTACGAACACTTACATGTACATGTATAACTAAGTGTCTATCGGTATACTCTATCTTAAAACACTCTGGGAAACTTTGCATAGTAATATTTCCAATATATACCATAACACGTTTAATTTCTGATATATGCTACAACTTTCACATATTAGTGTTCGTACAGTTCAAGAATCTTGCTTACTGTCCACAAGTCGGCACACATAGGTAAACAAAGACCGTTCATGAAAAACGTACGCACCTCTATATTCTAGTCTGCATGTTTTTGGTTCTAATTGTCCTGTCCCTTTCTGTATTACACACTAAGCACTGTGGCACTCCCATCAAATTTACACAACATTTAAGAATATTTAACACTGTTTAAAGACATTTTAGTTACAATTGTGGGAGCTCATAAAACTTCGTCCACCATTTTCAGCACATGCGCACATAGAAAGGATGCAGGTGATATGACACTGTTTTAAATTAATATTTTGTTATTAAAACGTTAATTATGAAAGTTATCTTGTTAATTTGTAGTGTTAAATGAAGTGAACACTACAAATTAACAAAATAGCTTTTATAGTGAAACAAACACAATAAATATGAATATACATTCGAGAGAGATGGATTTGTTTGGAATTTTGTTTACTAAGGTCGTTTTGGGGGGGTGTTTTTGTTTGGGGGGGTTAGGGGGTGGTGGTGGTGGGGGTGGTGGTTCCTTTACATCATTATTATTACATTATATCTTTCTTATAGAAATATTTATTGTCCCAGATCAAATAGCAGCGTTGGGGTTGAGAGCGCCGAATCACTGCTTTACAGAAACAGAGTAGTTGTACGTGTATCTATTTACACGTACACGTAGATACACACTTACTGTGTTGTTGTTTCTTTCTTATTATTGGCCGTTAGCAGATCAGGGATAGTTAAGGGATTCCCCTGATATTTTTATTACTGCACAGTTCACTGACGCTCCTAACAGGACAATTCAATTTCAATTCATTTATTTTCCTTATGCCTTATGGCACATAAGAACAAAATAATACAAATTTAAATCAGAAACAGGATTTTGGCAAGATGGTAAATATTGTAACAATAACAGTAACTAAAATACAGAACTATAACAATAAAACATAATAGTAAATACGTTTTGTACATACATGTAGAGATATATGCATAGGACGATTGAGTCTGGTCGAGGACACAGCAGAATATAGTTACAGTAAAGTTCTACTTTTAGATGTAGCAGCATAAAGAAATTTACGCAATGGTTGCGGGATAATTGGATAAGTTTGAAAACTGAAGGGTTAATGTAATGATATTTCTTAATGTATTTCACACGCAATTCAACAAACAATGGACAAACGAGTATGAAATGGAATTCACCCTCTAGCTCTCTTATATTGCATACTGAACATAATCATATGCGATCACTTTTGTTCACGTCAGAATACCTTCCGGTCTCAACATTTAAAGAGTGAGTGTGTGTTCGATATTTGGTTATAATACATGGTGTGTTACATCTATATTTGTCTAAAACAGGTTTCTGTAAATATGGCAGAAGCTGAAAGATATCCGTGATACGTTTATATAGTAAACATTTTGATGAGTTATTAAGTACAGCAGCAGTGTTTTGTATAAAGTTGTCTTGAAGACGTTGTTTAAATTCATATAGGAAAGCATTTTCATTTGTGACATACTGAGCTTCCCATTCATTAAGAAAACCCCATTTCACATAGTAATTTGTTCACATGGTACAACCAGTTTATTTTACAATTGGGTTTACTCCGTAGTAAGTCAATAAGTTCCTTGTAACAAGCTTGTGGAGTATACAATTATCGGTTTTAATAACAACACCCAATATATATTAATACTAATATTCTCTTAAAATCAGTTGAGGAAAACGTCCCAGTTCATAATAAAACCATAGCAGCTGAGGTAGATTTTCGCGCACAAAGCAGTCTCTTCAGGAACTGTATATAAGCTTGTTCTATATCTGGTGAAATACAGAAGCCCCAAACCTCAGTAGAATAGTTTATAATAGGCTGCACATAAGTATCAAATAGTGAAAGGTTAGTTTCAATGTTTAGCATTAAGTCTAGGGCCTCCACAAGTCCAAAATATTAGACTCGAGTACTCGAGGGTCAAACTCGACCCGGACCCGAGTACCCGACGCTTACACTAGATGATGATGAGATTAATGAATAAAGTAAAATACCATTATGCATCTTAATTCCAGCTCTGAAATTGATGACAAATCATGTTATTGTATTGCATTTAAAAACCGGTTGGTACGTGCAGTGTGGCGGACGAATGGCCAGTTTAAAAAGAGAAACTAGCTCATGATCATATAATTATTATGTAACTTATATCGTTGATTGTCTATTGCTGAAATTATTGTTCTACATTGATCATTGTATTCCACCTTGTACGGGTACTCGACCGGCAACGATCTACAGGCTGGAAGGTACTGGGTTCGGATCCCAGTCGAGGCATGGGATTTTTAATCCAGATACTGACTCCAAACCCCGAGAGTGTGCTCCGCAAGGCTCAATGGGTAGGTGTAAACTACTTGCACCGACCAGTGATACATAACTGGTTCAACAAAGGCCATGGTTTGTGTTATCCTGCCTGTGGGAAGTGCAAATAAAAGATCCCTTGATGTCTAATCGTAAAACAGTAGCCTATGTGGCGACAGCGGGTTTCCTCTAAACAAAACCAGTGTCAGAATCACCATATGTTTGTCGTCCAATAGCCTATGATAACATAAAAAAATCAATGTGCTCTAGTGGCGTCGTTAAATAAAACAAACTTTACTTTACTTTCGTACGGGTACTCGAGTCCTTTGAACGGACTCGAGTGTTGCTAGACTCGACCCGTGCCCGAGTACTCGAGTACTCGTGGAGACCCTAATTAGTCATTCATTTTCCTAGTTAACGCAAACACTGCTTTCCTGGATTGATTGGCAAGTGACTGTAATGAGTCTGTAAAGTTACCATTGTCCAAGATAACAAAATGTGTCGACAATTTCTACAGGTGAACCATTATAATACCACTGTTCGTTCGGGCTTAACTGCTTTCTTGTTCTAAAAACCATAATTTTTGTTTTATCAACATTCACAGTGAGATTCCATTTTTGTGTGTAATTATTTAAGCTATATAACATGTATTGTAGATCGTCTGGATTTTCAGAAAATATAAAGGTATCGTTAGCATATAATAGAGGAAAAATATTCAGCATTTGAATTTGGTAACTTTGACAGTTTTCAGCTATCATCACACTTTCCATATCATTGACGAACAGAGAAAACAACATTGGCGAAAGTGCTTCCCCTTGCATAAGGCCGATTGATGATGAAAAACAATTTTTGCCAATTAAAAACTATAACATTTCACTTATTAGCTTTGTCCGTTGCATTTGTGACTAACGGTATCATATATCCAAGCCTCCACTAACCACTACCTCCACCTGTTCTGGACAGGTAGCCCCACAGTTTAAGTGCGCGCGTGCATGTATTCAGGATAGGGTGCTTAAACCTCATTGCACTATTGGATTGGTGTTAGACCGGAGAATCTCAACAACTAAGTACGCTTTACCACTTGGCTAAGAGAGAGAGAGAAAGAGAGAGAGAGAGAGAGAGAGAGAGAGAGAGAGAGAGAGAGAGAGAGAGAGAGAGAGAGAGAGAGAGAATGTGTGTGTGTGTGTGTGTGTGTGTGGAGAGAGAGAGACACGGAACATAAATATAAACGAACAAAGTTCCTTGGTTTGAAACTTTATTTCACAAAAAAAAACCCAGATGTGTAGCTAGGTCTTAAAATACAGAAATAGTGAAAGCATATATTATATCGTCTGCTAAATACGTTAATGAAAAACACACGTGTCACAAGTGAGTACGGCTCTCTTGTGAAGTACGTCGCGTGATGGAAATAGGATATCCTGAGCCAGAACAGAACTTTATTTCACTCAGGTCGCTATTCAGTGGCATATGAGGTACATGAACAATAATTTTATGAGTGACAAGATGGGGTTTACAGGAGAAAATTTACATGTACAATATCAAAACAAAAAATGTCTAATAATAATAATAATACAAAATGAAATATATTTCTAATAGTAATAATCTATGTATCTATGTATCTATGTATGTATCTATCTATCTATCTATCTATCTAACTATCTATCTATCTATCTATCCATCTATATATATATATATATATATATATATATATGCAAACATGGATAGTAGTAGTCAGAATAAGACAGCATAAGCTTGAAAGACAATTCGTTTTAAAGTTTACCGAATTTATCCGTAAGTACTTTTATTAATTTGAACAACTTTTTTAGAAGACTTATTTTGTCATTTGTCATTAGTTGTTTAAATTTCAGCATATTGGGTTTGTTATAATAATATTGCTTTAACATTTTTTTTCGGGAGTTATTAAAGAAAGAGCATGTAAGTAGATAGTGAAATTCGTTTCCGATGTCATTTTTGTTACATAGTGTACATAGTCTGCTTTCTACTGGGGTGTTGTTCCATCGTCCTGTTTCGATTGGTAAGTAATGGTTTGATGTTCTAAATTTTAGTAACGTAGTCCAGGATATTTGTGGTAATTTTATAATATATTTTTGTAATGTTAGGTGTTCTTTAAATGTGGTGTACATTTTACCCCTTGATGATGAAGCTATGTCGCTATTCCATTGTTGTAGTTACTGATCGTTTTGTCTTAATTTAACATGATGAATAAGTAGTGGTATAGATGAAACGTTTTGTGACATCCAAATACTGGTCATACCTAGTTGGTTAAATATATTTTCCACGTGTTTTATCCACTTATAATTATATCCAGATATGTTAGAGTCGTGTAACATTAGTTTATACAATAAGAGGGATGTTTTTGTTTGTTTTCCAGAAACAATTCGGGCTCAGATACTTATCATCCTTTGTTGGATAATTAATTTAAGGGGTTTTCTTCCAAGTTCACCGTATATCATGAATAGTCGGGTTCCTTTCCTTACTGGTAGGATGTGTTTTAAACATTTAATATGAATAGCTTCAATAATATCAATATTTTCATGGCCCCATATTTCACATCCATATAAAAGAATCGGGACAACCATGGAATCAAATAATTTTAATTTACATTCAACTGAAAAGTTATTGTCTTTAGATTTTGATAGGATAAAGTACATTGCTTTTGTCGCCTTTTATGTTAGCAGTTTTTTGGTGATTTTAAACCTATTTAATTTGGTAAAAGTTAACCCTAAATATTTGTACTCTTTTACGTTTTCGAGTGTTTGGTTTCCTAATGTAAATACCTTCTTGTAGTCAGTAGCAGTACCATTAAAAATTATTATTTTAGTTTTGTTTACGTTAACTTTACGTTAAGCATTAAGGGATTGTTGTAAATCGAAGGCGTTTGTTGCGAGAAGCGCAGTATCGTTGGCATATAATAACATAGAAAATAAAGAATGGTTTCCGAGATTGTTGCTATGTCATCTGTGGCTATAGATACCCCAGTATAATTGTGGCTTTTTAAGTAATTATCTAGATCATTTAAATACAGTGAATGTTTCTATCGAGAGTGCACAGATTTATCAAGTATGTGCAGAAAAGCACTTCAATTATCTGTAATAATAATTAATTTACTTCTTTTTCTACAACTTCTTTTTTAAGGGCCGATTTCTCGTCGCCGGTTTAAACCTGATTCGCGGTTTAAACTCGGTTCAAACTCGGCGCAACTAAAATTCTCATTTCTCGTTGCAAATCAAATTTGAATCTTGGATCAAAATCTTCTTGAACCAGGTTCAAGTTAAACCTCCAAATCGGGCGTTTAAAGGAGAGGACAATTAAGGCATTTGGCCTGGTATGCATATTCAACGATATATAATGGACATTACTGCTTAATATCAATACGTATAATCGTATAGTTAATTAATAAAACGGTTAAATGTGACGGCTATTATATATAACGGGCGCAGTTCACTAGTAAACACAACAAAAAGACAACGCCCTCTGGAATCTGTATTTACGTACGCTGACAAATGTACAGCAGCAGTAGCTAATTAGAACTAGATAAATAACAACCTAACTGATTTTTTAATTATGATAAATAGTAGGTGCTAGTTGCAATGTTCTGTAATAGTGACACATCCCAGTAAGCAATAAGTATATCAATATATACATATATTATTTTTCAATACAAAATAAAATACCATTGTCAAAGTGGCTACACAACAAGTCGAAACAATTAACAATGTTTTGCCCATGCAGTAACATACGTACTGAAATGATACACGGAGTGTTTTCTCAGTTAATTGGTATATGCCGTAGTCGCTTCTACCTGTGATTCCTAATTGGCAGGTGTGTATTATTGGTAGACAGACGAGCCTAATTGACGCTGTCTAGACACAAAAATACATACCGGTATTGTGGAATATTACCTGTCGCCCCTAAAATTGTAATGGACATGGTTTCACACTGTAAACATCAAGTTCTACACAGTGCAGAAATAATATATAATTACCACGCAGAACAGACTGAAAGAAAAGAAAATTATCACTAGTATTGGGTTGTCGTTTTTGCTCCAACGTAGCATATCAATAGGCCTAATAGTGTACCTTTTTCTTTGGATTCTTTAACAGAAAAAAATACTATAACCCCATTTTGTTCCGTTAATGCAACTTGAAATATATTTAGTTAAATAGTTTATTATATTATTACGTCATTTATGCTGTTTTACAAGTCAGGTTGATCAAAGAGAAGCGCCTTGTCGAAAATTACTGCTTTTGTTTACACTGTACATACAGGAGATGGTCAGGAGCTGACGTCACTTCGCCCCAAGCTATCCCACCGGACGTCACAAAAACGAAACAAAATGGCTGCCTACAGTTAGCAGGAATAATCATGGTTTTTTATGAACTCTAAAATGACGCGTTTTTCATTTGCTAAAGTGTCAGTATGTGGTGGTGGTCCGGGCATGCATCTTTCCAACACATAAGGCTCTTGTTTGAGTTGACCCTACCTTTAAGGCCTTGATCCATGGAAATATGGCGGACTCGGACATTGACGATATGGAAATAATGCTAGAAAATAGGCGTATATTCAACATACCGCGTGTTTTTAGATTACAGTTTAACCCATTTGATGTATACAGTGATGAAGAATTTCTGCAGCGGTTCCGTTTTACCAAAGAAGGTGTGCATAACTTGGAAATTATCTTTAGTAATCAATTACAACGTATAAAGAGGGGCCACAACATTACACTTATACAATAACTATTGGTCACGTTGAGGTTTCTTGCAACAGGATCATTTCAAATAGTATGTGCGGATTTAACTTCTATGAGTATAGCAAATGCAAACCATGCTATCTGTCGCACCATTTTAGTCATTGCAGCATGACACAGGGAATACATTATCTGGAGACGAGATAGATGTTACGAAACAAAAAAAATTCAACAGCAGTGTGTGTGTGTGTGTGTGTGTAAGGTGGGGGGTGGGGGGGTGGGGGTGATAAAATATTATGTTTGAAATTCAATACGAAACCATTCCTGTCATGTTATGCTTTAGAATACCTTTCCAAATATCTATAACACATGCGTTTAGCATCATTTTTTTTACCCCTCCCAAGGTCACATGTAGGTTTATATCAATTCGTAATTAGAAAATTGGTCATAAATGTTTTAACATCTTGTTATAAAGTGTTTTTTATTACTTTAATATGCTTTAATGAGTTACTAAAATGTTAGGGTTTTTCTGTCCCACGACTGGTATAGACAAAGGCCATGGTATGTGATGTCCTGTTTGTGAGAAAAAGCATATAAACATATCTTGCTACTAATGGAAACTGTACCGACTTTCGTCTGAAAACGTGTTAGAATTACCAAATGTTTGACATCCAACAGCCGATGATTAATTAATAAGTGTGTTCTAGTGGTGTTGTTAAACAAAACATTTTTTTTTTTATCTGGACAATATTGAATATACAGATTGTCTGCAAGTCTGAAAGTCGGTATGTTTTCTAGAGTATCCAACTATAACTGCAGAATATGAATCAGTTCTCTTTTCTAGCAAAGTCTTTAGAACAATTTTATACATCTTTGCTGTTTTGACGCAAGACTCGGCGACTTTTTTCCAGCATCCTTTTAATTGTTTAGTTGTACGATTTTGGGTGCCTTGAATTGCATTGAATTTATTGGTTATTGTCGTCCACGCACGTTCTATTTCCCTGTTACTTCTTCTGTGTGTTTTTTGGGTTTTTTTTTATCCTCGACAACATCCCTATGTTCACTAATAATAGAAATAAGTATTTCTCGTTCATATAAGATATAATTGTTACTACGGGCTGTCATTACTGGCAAAAAGAAACAAAACATGAACATATGAAGGAGTACATGATATGTCCGCTTCATGGAACAGCCTGGTTTAGCTGAGCGAGATAATGATTTCGCACGTGAAATAGGATCAGAAATGAATCATGGTTTATTATGAACTAGGCTTAGTTGATCTTGACCGAAAGTTTAAACCTAGCTGCTTTGAGCGGTCAACGAGAAATCGGGCCTTAAAGTTGTTTTTAGTAATGTATTGAGATGAGAGAGAGACAGAGGCAGCTATTGACTACGCCCCTCTAATGGTTAAACACACACACACACAGAGAGAGAGAGAGAGAGAGAGAGAGAGAGAGAGAGAGAGAGAGAGAGAGAGAGAGAGAGAGAGAGAGAGAGAGAGAGAGAGAGAGAGAGAGACGATATGCCACACGTGCTAAATCCATTAACTCGGTGAAAGACAGACTAGCTTAATGAGTAACTCGTGTCGCTCAAAGGAAAATAACTGCATTTTAAAAAATAGTGTTCGCATTACGACTCCAAGAGTTCTCCCCCTTACGATATACGTTTAAGTCAATTTATATATATATTTTTTGTTCATGTTTCATGTCAAGTCCATGTTATATATTATAGGAATATTTATTGATCAGGGAAATAATTACACAGAGTACTTCCCTGGAGTACTAGCCCTGACAGTTTACTATAAATTTTACCAAATGGGTAAATACAGTGGTCGATCTAGGATCGATCCCCGTCGGTGGTCTAATAGCTATATCCAACCAGTGCATTGTGTCAAGGGCCGTGGTGTGTGCTGTCCTGTGCACACATCCCTTGCTACTATAATGTAGCGGTAGAGACTGACATCCACTCACAAATCTAGTCATGGAGTAAAACACAAAAAACAAACACAATGGTTAGATTTTTTCATTTTATTTGTAAATGGCAAATTACAAACTCCACATATATAAAATGGACACACATTGGGTTACATCGAGAGGCCTTAAGGGCGACAACTACACATATATAAAATGGACACACATTGGGTTACATCGAGAGGCCTTAAGGGCGACAACTACACATGCAATGGACACACATTGGGTTACATCGAGAGGCCCTAATGTGAATAATATGAGTTCATTTCTCTTCATCTTCGTCCTCATCATCAGTATCATCACCATCGGTATCGTCGTCGTCTAGTTCGTCCAAATATTCGCTGATCCAGGAATGATACTGATTTAATGTATAACGAATGTGAGGTCTCAGATCTCTTTTCGGATTCATATACTTTAGAATTTTTCTCGTGTTGGGACCTTTGTCAAAGTAATGCATATAGGTCAGGAAGCGAGAGTACGTGTCTTTAAATAACATCCGTTGTAAGTCTTCATGTTTCTTTCGATGGCATCTTGGGACATGTTTTTTTCTTCGTAGCGTTTCCTCTTGCTTTCGATATAGTCACGATTGATGTCGAATTCACGCTCGATCATCAGACGTACGCCTTCGTTTTCCAGATCGGACGACGGCTTTTCATTTCCCTCCTCGCACGTTTTCATGTGTCGCTGCAAGTCACTCCCGTCTTTAAAGACCAGACCACACGTATCGCAAGACTGCATCCTCTTGACCTTTTTTAGGCGGGTATTCCTGGTAGTTTTCTCTTGAATGTGTTCCTTTGCATGATTTGCACGTAGAGCTCTTTCTCCGACGGTGGTTGAAACTCCTCTGAGACATTCGCCAGGTCAGGTCAGGTCAGGTCATAGGGCTATACGTGCACATTCAGAACAAGCTGTTTTAGCGCACGCCTGTCCTGGGTGCAAGAGCCTGCCTCGGCCGGCTCCTCCGTCCAGGACAGGAAAGGTGTGAGGGTTGGGGGTGGGGGGGGGGGGAGGGACCGCCTGCACTGGCAGGTGCAAGGGAGCACCAGCAGCCCGGTAGCAGGTGGGGTTGATGGTGCTATGGATTTTGAATGGCGCAAAGTATTATGCCAAAGAGAAAAAGCGCGCAAATTTGGTTGAGGAAATTGGGCGCAATTTTGAACGGTCGGTCAAAAATAAAATTCCAGAGCTAGTATAGGTTTTGACATTAGTGAATCGAGAATAGTTCGTTAATTAGACATCTATGATGCTGTGGTGTCTCCCTAGGTTGCCCATAGGGACCTTAAAAGGGCCTGACCGCTTCTGGTCGTGGCACGAAAACCCAGGTGAGACTCATGCAATTGGGTAGATTGGGGGTGGGATAGGGTAGGCTGGTATTCTTTTCCCCAGCTTATTAGAGTACATGCTGGGCCATTAAATGGGGGCGGGTGTATTGTTATCATTACTCAATGCACCCTATGTACTGTTGCGGTTGTGCATGCTATCTGTATGTGAACCCTACTTTGGTGTTAAGGTTGTTCTTGTTGTCCTAAGTCCCTATTATAGTGTATCACAACGGTCTTTCAAGAGCCCCCCCCCCCCCCCCCCCCCCCCCCCCCCCAGTTATACTAGCCTAGCTATCTAATTTGAAGGTTTTTACCCTTGTAGTGTGAGTATAGGTAGGGAATCGACTAAGACAGACAGACAGACTAATTGGTAACAATCGTATACATGTCAGGTAGGTTAATGTACACCAGGAACACGTGTGGTTGATAACTTGTTTAATTTTGATTCCCGCCCCCGATAGGTTATAGCTATTACTTAATAAGATAAATGATGTCTAATTAAGGTACCTTTCTTGTTTTCTATCTGGTTATTTGTGAAGCTGGTACTGGAAATCTGGTTTCTTGTCTGTTTCTCCATCTGGGAACCTAAGTGATTCACCTTGTATGGCTATAATAAACTGGTTTATTGGCAATACATTGTGCAAGTGCAAGCATAATTCGTTCAGGACATAATGTACAGGTGGTGCTCCTTGTCCGTGATTGGCTGGATTGGACCAGTGAGGGCGCTGTAAAAGAAGGCTGATAATTAGTGATGTCCTATCGTGGTCGATTGCCCAACGGTGGTGACTGACTGGTTGACTGACCACTAAAATACTGGGGAGTGTTATCTACCAATTGCCAATCACGAGTGGATGGATTCATATTTACAAATAAACATTTTATGTATAATAATTATCATGGTTGGGGGGGGGTGGGGGGGGTGGGGGAGGGCACAGGTTTTGGGTATTGTTCCAACTAAGTATAAGAAGCTTTTAATCATTTCTCCGTTCTCTCCCCGGGTTGGAGTGCATAGTCTGGTCGAATGCGTAAGGTCGCTCTTCCACCAAGGGAGTCACAGGTGCAACGAGTTAAAGCAGTGTCCTAATCTAACGGTTATCGTAAAATTATTCGCTACCATCCCACCGTTGATCCCCGGGTTGGAGTGCATATCTGTTCGAGTGCTTAAGGTCGCTCTTCCATCCAAGGGATGTACAGGCTGGTGGTTTTGAATGATTGCTAACTTTTAATGATTAATGATTATGCTTTGCTTAGGCATTTCACCGTTCTCTCCCCGGTTTGGAGTGCATAGTCTTGGTCAAGTGCGTAAAGTCGTTCTTCCACCCGGGGAGTCACATGTGCAACGAGTTTAGCAGCATACTAGTTGAGAGTATCTTAGTTATAGATCGCTACCATCTCACTGTTGGTCCCCAGGGTTGGAGTGCATGGTCTGGTCGAGTGCGTAAGGTCGCTCTTCCACCAAGGGACGTACAGGCGGGCGGTTTTGATCATTTTTCTAATTTTAATGATTAAAAACTATGTGTATCAGGAGCCCAGTAGGTGTGTTACGGCTTCCCATCCTACCCGCGATCAATCGGGTTGGGGGTCCGCGTCATTTGAACGCTGGCAAGGCGGGCAGCACGTGGCACTTATAGCTTTGGTTTGGTGGACTGGACGAATTGATATACAGCTTTGAAAGTTTTGTGTTTGTGGAGTTTATCTGGGTTCAGTAATACGTTAGGCGTAATTATTCTGTTATGGTTGGCTTCGGTTATTGATTCTATCATTAATTTTCTATGACTGTTGTGTTGCGTGCAATCCAGGGTGTTTCATATCATCCCGGGTGCCACACGCACAGTCGGGGTTTTTAGTAGAAAAAGAGCAACTATTGAGTTGCATTGATTTGCCTATACGTAGTTTAGTGATGATTTTAGGTGTTTGAGTGTTTAGGTCTGATCGAATTAACTATTGGTTTAATGTTATAGTGTCATGTATTGGGTGTCTGATCCCAACTTGCTTGCCATTGATTAATGTAGTGTTTTCTTGCTTGTGACATAAGTTCTGTAATTGTACTAGTGATTGATAGTGCAGTTTTGGCTCCATAGACAGGTATTTCAGTGTTAATTATACCTACGTGAGCTGTGACCCATTCGAATACTACTGTTAGATTGGGCTGGTTTAGTTCATGAAGTTTATTGTGGATAGCTGCGAGAATATCTGGTCTGGTGGATTTATTAGTTTGAAGTGATTGGATAGAGCTGAGACTGTCTGAAAAGATAACGCTTGTTGAGTATTTTTTAGTTTTAATCCAAATGAGAGCTTCATGTATGGCTGTCAGTTCTGCTGTATAAACTGATAAGTTATCTGACAGCCTGGAGTATTTAACTAGTTTAGAATGTTTAGATATTTTTTCTTCAACTACTGCGAAGCCAACCTTACCGTTATCTGGATTTTTAGAGCCATTTGTATAGAGATGGATGTGGTCAGGGTAATTTTCATTAGCTGCGGCTTCGAACAGGATTTTCTTAAATGTTGGAAATGGAGTTGAATCCGTAGCTTTTTTAATTAGATATGGTGTGTGGCACTCGACTGTCTGATTGATATGGTATAGTGCCACTGGCGTGTTATCTATACCTACTTCTATTTCTATTTTACTAGCTTTAGTGGCGAAAGAATCATTAAGATGTTGATTGGTTTTGAATACTAGTCCTGGTTTGGCTATGATAGGAGTGAGTTCCTGAACTGGGTGATCTAGTTTAAGAGAGTGGATTTTTAGATGATAATTAAGATGTTGAAGATTGCGACGATATTTCAGTGGTATAATGTTAAACTCAAATTCTAAGCTCTGTCCGCTGGTATTTGATGGAACTTTAGCTATGATTCTAAGAGCTTGGTTTTAAATAACATCTAATTTATATAACAGTTTGTGGGTGGCACAACTGTAGGCTTGGGCTCCATAATCTATTCTGGAGAGTATGCATGCTTTGTAAACCATAAGCATTGCCTCTGTTTGCGCTCCCCAACTGGTACCTGAGATGGCTCTTAACAAGTATTTTTTGAGTTCCTGACTATGTCATTGATATGGTCACTAAAGGTTAGTTTTGAGTCAAAAGTTACACCTAGAAATTAAAAAAGTTTGACTCTTGGAATTATTTTGTCACCTGATTTAAGCTGGTGATTATCTGATTTATTGACTTTATTAAAAAGCATATAGACAGTTTTAGTTTCTGAAAGTTTAATGTCCTAGTCCAGGGCCCATTTGTTAAGTCTATTCATATCAGCTTGCATTAGGTGAAATAAATTAGTGGTTGTGTTGCCTGTGCGCCAGATGGCGCAATCATCGGCAAATAGTGCTGTGTTTAATGGTGTGGTCGTTTTTGTTTTTCCTTTAGCATTAAGTGCTTTATGTCATTAATAAAAATGTTGAATAAGGTTGGTGAGAGGACATATTACCTTTAATACCATTACTCTGTAATTTATTTAGTAGACCTTGAAGCCATACCATATCAAAAGCTTTTTCAATATCTATGAATATTGCTAAAACCTTATGAGATTTTCGAAATGCATCATTAATACTATTTTGTAATCTAACTATTTGATCTGTTGTTGAATGTTTAGTTCTAAATCCGCACTGTGCATTAGTTATTAGGTTATTTTCGAGTAGGTAATTGTTGAGTCGTTTATTGATAATAGTTTCTAAGGTTTTGCACATGTGGGATGTGAGTGTTATCGGTCTATAACTCCCTGGGAGGGAATGGTCTTTTCCCGCTTTAGGGAGACTAAAGCATTCTGCATGTTTCCACGCAGTGGGCATTTGACCCTCCCTCCAAATTCGGTTAAAGAGTGATACCACTACCTTTAGAGCTACGTCCGGTATGTGCTTGAGTAATGTGTCACTTATTTGATCAGGCCCGGTGGCAGTACTCTTTTTCAGCTTTAAGAGCTGTTTTTAATTCTAACATTGTAATCGGTTTATTAAATTCTAAGTCATCAGTAGTTGGGTGATTTGCTGTTTTAGTATCATTAGTTGGTACAGAGTTATCTTTCTTAAGTTTATCAAAAAATTGTTTAGGAAAATTTTCGTTGCTACTGTTTTTACTGAAAGTTTTACTGAGAAGGTCGGCCTTTTGTTTATTAGTAGTTGCTGTTTTATGTTTTTGAAGGACTGTGGAATACATGTATTTCTTTTTTCTTTTGCCACGACAGGCCGGTATACCGGCTTGCGATACCAGTGCCTCTCACCACGACAGGTCGGTTTAGCGGCTTGTAACACCTGTTCATATTTGGCGCCGAGTGACGCGTCAATATTATAATTAGACAAAATCTCGCGCGACCATAGCTGCCATGTGACACACTGTAATGGCTGCGCCCATCTTCTAGCGAATTTTGAATGAGTTTTTCCAAGTTTATACTGATATTCTGACTGTAATTAAACATGAACCGAGGGTGACGAAATTTCGTCTGTTGAAAAACAATGGTTGCGATTCAGATGACGGGTTTTCCGATGATGAAATGTGGGATATTATGGACTTTGGTGCATTTGATTTAATCGAGATTGGCGATCGTGAACGAAATGTCATTAAACATGGCAATTTAGAAGAAAATGATACCGATGACGAGTTACAAGATGACTTGCCACTGTTTCACCACGCGCCTGAGTTTACCTGGACACATGAGCCATATTCGGTTACCTGCAGATCAACGTTTACTAAAAATCCGGGGCCCGTAAAAGTGGTTGACGTCAACACAAACGCCATAGAGTACTTTTCGCTATGTTATTCCAATACAGTGTACGGAAAAATTGTGTAATTTACCAACATGAATGCCAAAAAAAAGCGTGATACAGATCCTGCTAACAACAAAGGTGTGCGGTATGATATTTCTGTTGATGAAATGAAAGCTTAATTTTGCAAAAGCATTGTAAATATATATTTTAAAATTATAACTGGAATGTTAATTAATTAATTATCCAACAAGAAAAACATTTGTACTGTGTGTTTTTTTAAATTACCAGTCCTACCTACTCAAATAGGCGAGTAATATGCATAGTTTACCTGTAATTACCAGATTTATACCTGTTGAATCTAACATTTTTAAAGTATTTTTTTTTGTATCTAGACAGCCTTCCATTCACCTTTCTGGAAATGTATAGCCTATAACTAAAATTAATGATAAAACAAGTAGTTTTATCCTTTAACAAACATGATCATAAATCTGCTATTTAAACTCAGTGTGCAGGGAAGGTCAAGACTGTAAAACTTAGTGGTGAAAGAGTTAAAATGCTCTATCTTCTGCAATGGTGTAATTTTCTTGTCCTCGGCGACCTTTGTGCGACTGTTTTGAACATGTTCAACAATTTACGGTGACAATGGCGTCCATAGCGATGTTTGAACCTCCTGTGTACCACCTTTGACCGACCTAGGCAACCATTCTGCCTTCTTTGAGCCTCCAACGGCGACCTGGCACATTTTATGGTCACACACGGGAGGCACAAAGGTTGCCATCCTGTGTAAAGGGGCCTTTAACTTGATATAGAAAAGCATTTTCATTTGTGACATACTGAGCTTCCCATACATTAAGAAAAAACATTTTTACATAGTAGTTTGTTCACATGGTGCATTTGTTCAACTCGTACAACCAGTTCATTTTACAATAGGGTTTACTCCGTAGTAGGTCAATAAGTTCCTTGTAATAAGCTTGTAGTATACAATTATCGGTTTTTAATAACAACACCCAATACTCATTAATACTAATATTCCTTATAATCAGTTGAGGGAAACGTCCAAGTTCATAATAAACCATAGCAGTAGAGGTAGACTTTCGCACACAAAGCAGTCTCTTTAGGAACTGTATATAAACTTGTTCTATATCTGGTGAAATACAGAAGCCCCAAACCTCAGTAGAATAGTTTATAATAGGCTGCACATAAGTATCAAATAGTGAAAGTTTAGTTTCAATGTTTAGCATTAAGCCATTCATTTTCTTAGTTAACACGAAGGCTGTTTTCCTGGACTGATTGGCAAGTGCATTTTTAGTCTGTAAATTTACGTAGGAGAATGATACTCCACGAAACAAAATCATATTCAGCCATTTGAATTTGGTAATGGTTGAACAGATTCTAGTGCTATCATCACTCTTTCCATATCATTGACGAATTCCATTTTTGTGTGTAATTATTTAACAACATTGGCGAAATCGTGGATTTTCCTTCGTGCATAAGGCAAATATTCAGATTGATTTGGTAATGTGAAAAGCTATCATCATTTTCCAATTAAAACAAAGTCTATACATTTTCGACTTCGCTTAGCTTTGGCCAATTGCATTTTTGACTGTTCACTGTGTTGGTCCCATCACGAGGAATTCGTAACCCCCACCCACCACCATAAAATATCACTGCGTACGGGCCTGATCTCCACATAGTAATTGGTTTAAAATATAAAAATTACAGTCCCCATACTTTTAAAATAATTTTAAGTTTAAAAGGGTTATCATTTGTATGGGGCCACCCGATATAATTAAAAGGTCAGGTTTGTTTCCTGAGTTGTTACTAAGGGTTACAAACGTGTGCCCATTTAGGCTACACAGCAGACCAGACCGTTTTGTTTTCTCTGATTTATTTTTCTTTCTTTTATTGATTTATTTATATCTATGAAAGTAAATTCTAGAGGGACAGATTTGTTTCCTGTTTTGTTTTACTAAGGTCGGGTTTGGTTCTTTTTTTTTTCCTTTTTTTTTTTGTGAGTTATTTGTGGGGTGTTGTGGGGTGTGGGGGGGGGGGGGTTGTTTTGTTTTGTTGTTTTTTTGGAGGGGGGTTTTAGGGGGGTTTTGTTTTTGTTGTTTTGTTGGGGGGTTTTTTTTTTGGGGGGGAGAGTTTTGGAGGTTTTGGGTTTTTTTTTTATTTTTTATTTTTGCGTTTTTTGGTGTGTTTTTTGCGTTGTTTTTTTTCTTCTTTACATCATTACATTATCTCTTTTTTATATAAATATTTATTGTTCCAGATCAAATAGCAGTGTTGGGGTTGGGAGCGCCGAACCACTGCTTTACAGAAACAGAGTAGTTGTACGTGTGCCTATTTACACGTACACGTAGATACACACTTACTGTGTTGTTGTTTCTTTCTTATTATTGGCCGTTAGCAACAAAACAACAAGACACTCTATTACTCCATTGGTCATAGTATATGACATGACGGTGAAGACGTTTGTCATAGTAGAAAAATAATAGCAGAGCAGCTGACGGATATTTAGGGGATTCCCCGGATGTTTTTATTACTACGCTGTTCACTGACGCACCTAACAGGACACAACGTAAAGAGTAATAGAGCGTTAAAAAAAAAAGTTAAAGTTTGTTTTGTTTAACGACACCATTAGAGCGCATTGAATATTTAATCATCGGCTATTGGATGGCAAACATTTGGTAATTCTGACTTGAAGTCATCAGAGGAAACCTGCTACATGTTTTTTCCCATTAGCAGCGAGGATCATTTATATGCATCATCCCACAGAAAGGATAGCACATACCACGACCTTTGATATACCAGTCGTGGTGCGCTGGCTGGAGCGAGCAATGATCCAACGACGGGGATCGATCCCAAATCGACCGTTCATCGAGCGAGCGCTTTACCACTGGACTATGTCCCGTCCATGTTATACGAAAGTACATAGACACGAATATAAACATTTAATCGTTACCAAATCCATCACATCTTTTATATGCATATCCCCACAGGCAGGAAAGCACATACCACGGCATTTCACCAGTTGTAGTCTACTGGTTGAAACGAGGGGGAAAAAAACAGAGAAACCCAATCAGTTGAAAGGATCCATCGAGGTGGTTCGATCCTATGACGCAAGCACCTCAGGCGAGCACTCAACCGACTAAACTAAATCCTCTCTCCCTCCCACACCCACCCCACCCCCAAAAAAAGAAAAAGGAAAAGAAGTAAAACCAGACAATAAAATAAAAAAACAATGAAAACGATGATGATGATAACAATATTAGTGATAACTGAATAATAATGTGTGTGTGTGTGTCTGTGTATGTCTGTCTGTGTGTATGTCTGTGTGAGTGTGTGTATGTGTGTGTGTATGTGTGTGTGTATGTGCGCGTGCGCGTGTGTGTGTGTGTATGTCTGTGTGTGTTAAATATTAATGATAATGATGATGATGATGATGATGATGACGACGATGATGATGATGATGATGACGATGATGACGACGATGATGATAATATTAGTGATAACTTAATAATAATGATGATGACGATGATAATGACGATGACGATGATAATGACGATGATGGTGATGATGATGATGATGATGACGACGATGATGGTGATGATGACGACGACGACGACGACGACGATGATGATGATGATGATGATACTAGTAATATATCTCTCTCTTTTTTTCTTCTTCTTTTTTTTCACTTTTTATATTTATATCACCAATAGTATTTTATTTTAGAAATAAAGTAGGCCGTTATGTACAATATCCACATTTATCTTGCTATTTACTGTTTTGGTGTTGCGCATTTCTCTGGTCTGGGATGTCTTAAGGGGATTCCCCTATATATTTAACAATAGTATTTTATTTTAGAAATAAAGTAGGCCGTAATGTACAATATCCACATTTATCTTGCTATTTACTGTTTTGGTGTTGCGCATTTCTTTGGTCTGGGATGTCTTAAGTTAACGGGATTCCCCTATATATTTAACAATAGTATTCTGGGCCCAATTTCACAAAACATCGTAAGCCTACTTTTGCATATAAATGTAAATCTACGACTAAACCACAATTTTTATTACTATTATAGTACAACAAATAATTTTTTTTTTTTTTTTTTTTTTTTTTTTGTCCTTAATTGTCTGTAATGGTGTAGTTTTCTTCGTGAAATAGATGTCAAACACTTATAAATGAATGTCCGGTAGGCTATAACTGCTAGTCGCAGACGTCAACTTGCGATGTTTTGGGATGAGTTAGGGACTCCCCTACATATTTAACAATATCATTACCAATCGGGTGAACATCTTTGTTTATATTCTCTTTAATGAGTAACACAAAATAAGGAAGAATATAGTCGTAATATAAATGTATAAAAATAGTTTTAAATACCACATTTTTTATTTTTTTTTAACTTTTTACAATTTTTTTTTTTTTTTTTTAATCATGTTTAGCATGCAGTTTCGAGAGCGAATTTGCAATATGTTATATAGAATGCATATATCAATGTAAAATCCAAAAAATAACAATTCTGGTCTAATTTGTTTTGTGTCATACCTTATATTGACTGGACTAATAATAAACAATATGTCTTAGTGTTTAAAAACATGAGTCTGTTCCTTTAAGGCTGCGGTTATTTGGTGTGAATATACGATTTTGTTTTAGAAACCATTGATTTCAGTTGTTGCATCCTAAGCGCACGTGACAGATTCATGTAGTCGAGCGCGCGGCACAATACCGAAAGTAATTGTTTCTATTTGTCGCGCGACACCAGCAACAAAGATATATTTAGGAGATAAACATACTCTGGTTTCATTTTCGAGGTAGGATATCGTGAATCCACGATAACCTACCTCGAAAATGAAATCAGAGTATGTTTATCGCCATTCAATC